>NW_020957062.1:0-14873 GCF_003031625.1 Empidonax traillii | reverse complement strand
CACACACTTCCCACCCCCGGGAGATTCCCCGGGTTCACCCTACAGCCCCCACCCCTTTCCCCCGGGGGTTGGGCTTGATCCCACCCCCCGCGGCGATCCTTCAGCCAGCCCCTGGGGTGGTCCTAGATCCGCCCCCCTGGGGGTTGATCCAAACCTGGAGTGATTTCCCCCCCCTCATCCCCTAAAGGTTTATCCGGCCTTGGGTGACACCCAATCCCAGGCTGGTGGCGTTTGCGCCCCCCCCATCCACCCCCTGGTGATCCCCACTCCCATACTGGGAGCACGTGGGGGCGTGCACCCCTGCCATATCCACCCCAAGGTGATCCCACATCCATCCCCCACGTGATCCCGCATCCACCGCAGGTGGGTCTTCAACCCCCTGCATATCCACCCCTGGGTGATCCCCCCTGGGTGATCCCCCCTGGTCTGCAGCCCCACCATCCAGCCTGAGGTGATCCCGCATCCACCCCTGGGTGATGCTCAATCCCCACCCCAGGAGCTGGTGGGGTCTGCACTCCCTCACATCCACCCCCAGGTGATCCCCCCCAGGGCTCATCTCCCTCAGGTGGTCCCAGATATGTTTCCCCCAAGGGCCTGATCTGACCCCCACAGGGGTCCCCAACCCCCCCAGGCCTGGTGGGGCCTGCACCCCCCCGGAGTGATCCCAGATTTCCCCTCCTGGGAGCTGATCCCTCCCAGGGTGATCCCCAGTCTCTCCTGGGGCCCGGGGGTCCTGTACCCCTGGGCTGTCCCCACAGGGCCTGGTCCCCACCAGCAGCCCCTGGATTGCCCCCTGCCCATGGGATCCCCCCACAAGCATGGATTCGCCCTGGGATCCTGCCCCGGCCCAGCTCCCCTCAGGCCTGGGGCCTGCTCCCCTCAGGCCTGGGGCCTGTCCCTCAGGGGGATCCTCCGAGGCTTCCAGCCCGATCTGCCCTCCAGGGTTTCCCTGCTTTGGGTCCCTCCTCATGGGGATCCCCCTGAGCTTTCATCCTTCCTTCATGCTTTGGGGTCCCCCCTACTGAGGCCTCTCACCTGCTCCCCTCCCTTTCCTGAGTAATCCTTCCCCATGGAGCCATAAGATTTGTCCCAGTGGGATCTGAGGGGATCCTTTCCCTACAGCCCCTCCATTGAAATACCTCCCCCTCAGCTTGTCCTCCTCCTTGGGAGACCACCAAGCCTCCCAGAGCTCCCCAAATATTCCCCCCCCCCCAGCTCCCTTGGATCTGGGGGACCCCCCTCCAAGCATGCCACCCCTCCAGAGAGGATTTTATTGGATCTGTGGTGCCCCTTCCTTTGAAACCCCCATTTTTGGGGGGGGAAGTGAACTCCCTTGGGAAATCCCTTGGAGACCTGTTGGCTCAGATCCCCCTGACCCTGGGTCTATGGATCCCACCCCCCCTCAGGGAGTCCCCATGAACCCTTCTCCCACAGGATCTGTGGGCATCCCCAAGGATCCTGCCCCTTCACCTTGGGGACACCCCTCTGAGCCATTCTCCCCTGCCTGTGCACCCCTTTTCTCATCCCCCCATCCACTGTGGGGGTCACACCAGCATTCGGGATCCCCCCTCCTGGATTTCTGAGATCCTGCACCCCCTCTTTATCCCCTCCAAACCTCTCAGGGATGCACAGGGGGGATCCCAGCACCGCATTCATCTCGGGGTGTGGGGGATGGATGGATACCTAGGTCAGGTTCCCCCCACTCCCCATCAGGAGTCGGGGGCTCCCCTCGTTGTCGGGGTGGATGCCTAGCAGGGGTCTCCTTTTCCTTGCAGAGCCGAGCGGGGAGTGATTTCGGGAAGCGGGCAAGGAGGGAGCCGGCGGGACCGTGCTGGGCACAGGCTGGTGGAGGATGAACGGTGAAGCCGAGTGCCCTGCAGACTTGGAAATGACAGCTCCCAAAAACCAAGGTGAGCCCCCCCCCCGCAGCCCCCCCTCCCAACCACGCTGGCATTCCCACGGGAACATAGCTGCCGTGTTTAAAAATAATAATAATAAAAAAACCTCCGTACGCCCCTTTTCCCTGAGGGATGGAGGAGGAGGAGGAGGAGGAGGAGGAGGAGGGATGGAGGATCTGTGATCCCAACTGCCAGCAGATCAGGGAGGGGCGAGGATCTGCCCCTCCCGATCCCGCTCTGCCGCGGGGAACACGCACACACATATGTGTGAGCACACGGATACACACTCCAGTGCTCTGGCAGCCCCTTGGCATTAGGGTGCTCCTTGTGGGCACCAGAGTTTTGCGGGGCTTTGGGAAAGAGGGGGCTGGCACAGAGGTGCTGCCTTCCCCCCCCATCACATCTGGGCTGCATTAAAAGCCGAGCCATTACCTTGGGCCTCCGGCTTCCAGACCCCGGGATGACATCAGAGCTTCAGCTTTTATTGGAGAAGGGGCAGGAAAACAAGGGAAAAAAGAAGGGTGTTTGTTTAGGGCAGCTTGCAGGGCTCTGCCACCTCACCCCCCAAAAAACTCCCCGGGTCCCCCAAAGGCCCCAGAGTGGGGTCCAGCCCCTCCGTCCCACGGGGTCCCCCCGATTTTCCTCCCATGCCGCAGTCGGGTTGTTGCCTCGAGCGAACCCGGCTGGAGCACGTGTCCTTCTCCGGGACTTTAGATGGATTTAATTACACTGGGGCAGCTTTCCCAATATAGACCCGGCCCGACCGGTGCCAGGAGAGCGGGATAAATCGGTCCTAGCGCATAGACAACCCCATTCATCCTGGTGGGTGAACTCTGCAATTCCAATGTTTTTTGACAAACCCTAGCCTGAGGGAAGGGGAACAGAGGGATGGGGGGGCTGAGTGTGGGGTCCCTGTTGTCCCCACTCTGCTGCCAGTGAGGGTTTTGGGATGTTTCCACTGTTTTTCATGTATTCCTGTGGGATGTGGTTATTCTGGCTGTCTGCCGGTGGGGGGTTCACGCAGGGCCAGAGGTCTCCGGGTGTTTCTGCACTGGAAGGGAAACACTGAGACACTGGGCTTGAAGGGAGCAGGTTTGAAGGGGTCTTGTCCACTTTCCCTTCCCCTCTGGATTTTTGTGGCCGTGCTGCTTTTGGCAATTCCTCCTGATTTCTGCAAGTAAAGTCAGCACCAGCTTCCCAGCCCCGTTCTGCCTCATTGGTCATTGCCTGGAGGGAGCTGGAAAATGGATGGGAAAAAGAGGAAGACAGAATTTGGGGCTGCATTGGTGCCCACTCCAACTCTGATCCCTGCCCAGCACTGTGGGTTTCCTCTCTTGTTTCCCTCCTCATAATGTTTTGGAGTGGAGCCAGGAATATGGAGACACATCCCAAGCCACTGGTCTCCCTGCTTTCCAGGGGACTCTTTCCATCTTCCCTCTCTAATTAGTCCCTGATGAGATCACTAAAGCAACCAGCCAGATCCCAAACTGTTCTCTGCCTTGACCCCCTGCAACCTGGCAGGTCCAGGAGGGAAATTGGGATGGGAGGTCAGTGCTCCCTGCCCCAGCTGCAGATCCTGCATGTCCTGTAACATCCCTCGCTTGGATTTGGGATTTGGGGGGCTGGGGAGGATTGCCCTTCACCAGACCCCTGCAGGGGCAGGACGTGGAGGTGTTTTTTCTGCATATTGAATCCGAGCAGAGGGAGAGCTGCAGCTGGAGGAATGTCTGCAGCAGGGTGTTTCTGGGAGCTTGATTTCATTCCTGAGGATAGGGGGAGAGGTGCTCTGCTCAAACCCATAACCTACTGTGCTGTCCCCACCTCTTTGGGACGCTTTGTGTCCCACTGACCCCATCTCACCAGGATGCTCCATGTCCCTCTGTCCCCACCTCAAAGATGCTCTTGTGTCCCACTGTCCCTATCTCACTGTGATGTCCTGTAGGCAGCTCCAAATCTCCCAATCTTCACTTGCCAGTGATGTGGGGCAGGGAATGCCGGTCCTACACCAGGGGAGCCCCCGGGGCTCGAGTGCCCATCCCGGGATGAGGCAGCCAAGGACCGTGTGGGCGAGCGGCTCAGGGCTCTGCTCCTCCTCCAGCCCATCCCCACATCCCCAGGGAGCTCTCCTTCCGCTCCCGGGGCCTGCTGCATTCCCAGAGCCACCCATGTTTGCAGAGCACCCGGGGTTGTGCTCCCCAGCTGGCGTGGAAGCTCGGAGCAGTCAGGAATTCCCCTGGCAAGGAAGCAGCCCCAAGGTTGGGGCTGGGTGAGGCATTCAGGGCTGGGATATCCTGCCTGCTGCCTGTCCCAGCATGGTGCTACTGCGTGTCCTGGCCTCATGGCAGCTCCAGGGCCTCTGGCTTTGCCGTGTGCCCATCCCACCATCCCAGCAGCTTGTCCCTATGGGAGCTGGGGATGCTCCTCCTGGCATTTTGGGGGATGTCGGGGTGACCCCTGCACTGTCAGGGACCCCCTGTGAGAAAAGGGGGCTGTGCCAGGCTCTGCCCGCCCTCACTTTGTGGTGTGGGAGCTTTGACCTTGGCAGAGGTCACGGTGGAGCTGGGCCCAGGTGCTGGCAAAGCTCTCCGAGGTGCAGGGAAAGCAGCGCTGGGGTTTTTCCCGTTGCTCCGGACGCATCTTTTCCCACTTAGAGAGTGGGTTTCCCTGTTTCCCCCTTGTCTGGAGAACTCATCGCTCCCATCTCGCTCCGCAGGGCGTAGGAAATAGCCCTCTGCTCCCGTGCAGCAGAGCCATCCCTTATCTGATGGTTTTCTGGGATGAGCAAGTCTCTCTGGTTTGCACCGAGTGGAATTTCTAGCTTTGCCCGGATTGTTTTGGCCCGGTAGAAAAGTTGCTCGAGGGTGATGGAAACAGCCACACGTCCCCTTTGATCTTTAATCTCGAGGGGCAGCATGTGGAGATTACGTGTCCTGGCGTGCGGTCTGGAGCGGAACGCTGGGAGCTGTAGTCCTGGTATCCTGCTGGGAAGGGAAGGGAAGGGAAGGGAAGGGAAGGGAAGGGAAGGGAAAGGAAGCAAATGGAAGGGAAGGGAAGCTGCATGCCCCTGGCTGCTGCTGATCCCGTCTCTCTGCTGCTCAGACCGCTGGTCGCAGGAGGACATGCTGACCCTCCTGGAGTGCATGAAGAATAACCTGCCCTCCAACGACGGGAGCAAGTTCAAAACCACCGAGTCCCACCTGGACTGGGAAAAAGTGGCTTTCAAGGACTTCTCGGGGGAGATGTGCAAGATGAAGTGGATGGAGATCTCTAATGAGGTAACTGAGACCGCGTGGGGCTCCCACCGGGCTTTGTGACAGGGAGTGAGTGTCCTGGTGACCCCCCCAGGGCTGTTGGAATCGTTCAGGTTCAGTTCCCAGAGCCCTCAGCTGTTGGTGCCGACACCATCCCGCTGCCATCAACATTGTGACCCCTTTGGAGGGGCTGGGATGGGTCTTTTTGGGGTGACATTATAAAACCCAGTGTGTTTCCACCATGCCAGGGATTACCCAGTCCCCCATTCACATCTGTGTCCCTTCACTCCCACACAGGTGAGGAAGTTCCGGACCCTCACAGAGCTCATTATGGACGCTGAAGAGCACGTGAAGAACCCTTACAAAGGCAAAAAGCTCAAGGTATCGGGCAGGAATTCGGCTCAGTCCCTAAAGGGCGACCTCCCCTTTCCCTGGGACAGGGGGCTGTCACCCCTGTGGCACCTCAAATCCGTGTGGCTCTGCCGCTGGAGCCCCTGCAGGCACCTCACTGCCCATAATCCCGGCGTCCGGCTGCCCAAGGCTCTGGAGGCCGCGGGCGCTGGGCCCGGGCCAAGTCCCGGGTACATTTAATATGGGTGGCTGTATTGCTGGCAGCCTGCAGCCAAGTTTAGCTCCAGGGGGACCAGGAAGCTGCCGTCCTATTCCTGGCCTGCCGGGTGGGAAGGGTGGTGCTCTGGACCGGGTGGCCCCAGGGCAGCTGATGCTCCGTCCCTGGGAGCTGAGTCCCATCTGCTCCTCCTGCCTCAGTTTCCCCTCTTGCTCTGGGTGGCTGGAGGCTGCTCCTGAGAGTCCCAGCCCCGGGATACTGTAGTTCCTGGTGGAGTGCTTTTTCCCAGTGGTTTCCCCATCCCATGTCAGGGAGCTGGATCACCAGCAGGGCTGGATGGAGGCAGGTGCTCCCAGTACTGGGGGAGCTGGTGGGTTTGGCTGTGCTCTGCCTCTGTGCTCAGTGTCCACTTTGCTATCTCCCAAGAAGCCCCTGCCTCCCTGTTTCTGCTTCTTCATGGAAGCTGCCATCCGATTCCTGACCCATCAGGTTGGGAGGGGTGATGTTTTCCCCCGGGTAGCCTCAGGACAGCTGATGCTCCATTCCTGGGAGTTGGGTCCCATCCCCTCCTCCTGCCTCAGTTTCCCCTCTCTCTCTGTGCTGACAGCTCTGGGTGGCTGGAAGCTGCTCCTGGGATACTGTAGTTCCTGGTGGAGCCCTTGTTCCCAGTGGTTACCCCCTCCTTTGCCTGCTGTTCCCATGTCAGGGAGCTGGATCATCAGCAGGGCTGGATGGAGGCAGGTCCCCCTAGGACAGGGGGAGCCGATGGGTTTGGCTGTGCCTGTCTCCATGCTCAGTGTCCACTCTGCTGTCTCCCCAGAAACACCCCGATTTCCCCAAGAAGCCCCTGACTCCCTATTTCCGCTTCTTCATGGAGAAGCGGGCCAAGTACGCCAAGCTTCACCCCGAAATGAGCAACCTGGATCTCACCAAGATCCTGTCCAAGAAATACAAGGAGCTTCCTGAGAAGAAAAAGGTATTGCTGGGGAAGGGGGAGTCAGCAAGCCCCTTCCCACTCTGTGCCTCTGCATGCTGGGCTCTGCCCAGCTCTCCCAGTAAAAACAGCAGAGCCCAAACCTCTGCTTGGCGAGGGCTCAATCTGGCTCTTGACGGGAGAAACCAGGTGTTCATTTAGTCCTGTCAGACCTGTAAGACTTCCTTGGCTTTTCCTGTCCTGGTTCCCAGGATCTGTGGGGTGGAGGCTGGCTGGGTCTGTCCGTCGGTCCGTCTTTTCCCGACGGACCTGGATGGTGGCTTTGCCGTTGGGTGGATCCGTGTTTAAGGCTGGGGTTAAGTCACACACCCCACTGTGCCGCCCTGTCTGACCAGGGGACAGAGGGACAGGCTCTGGGCAATGCTGGGAGCAGAGATCTGCTCCCATCCGGAGGTACCAGAGCCTGGGCAGGTATTTTGGGGGCCCCAACTCTCACTTTGGGGTGTCCAAGAAAAGTCCAGGGCGCAAAGTCCTGCCATGCCCTCTTTCCCAGAACTGCTGAGATGCAGGAAGAGGGGAGATACCCTGCTGCTGAATCCCTGGGCAGGCTGGAAACCCTCTGCTGGGAGCTGCAGGATCATTCCCTGGGCTGGAGAGCCCTCAAGACCCTTTGGGGGTTGTGGGATGCCCAGCCAGATAAACAGGGGTGTATCTTCTTGCCCGTTCCCCGGTGCTGACATCCCTCTCCACCTCCCTGGTGGCTTTGTGTCCCCAGATGAAATACATCCAGGACTTCCAGCGAGAGAAGCAGGAGTTTGAGAGGAACCTGGCGAGGTTCAGGTGAGCAGCCAGGCCTCCCCACTACAACATTTCCCTTGGCCCCTCCAGGCAGATCCAGGCTCCCCTCCTGCATGTGGCTCACAGGGGAATCCCTGATGGGCGCTTTGGCTTGAAGGGAAGAAGGAATGCAGAAAAAAAAGAGCAAGGAGAAGGTGCCTAAGAGCATCCCTCTGGCTGGGAGACTGGATGAGGGGGAGAGCAGAGGAACAGTCGTGCTCTGGGGGTCAGGACCTGTGAGAGGGGGGACAGGAGCCCTGCCACCAGCACTGATGAAAGCTGAAGTTACCGCCCTGATCCTCCAGATCCTTCCCTTTTAAAATGGTGGCTGTGATCCAAGTGGATCCTGGTGTTCCCTGCTGTTGCTCCAGGGATGCAGCTGAGCCTGGGGATGCACGTAGCTCATGCTCCCCAAGGAGAGACATACTCAAATCTCTCCTAAACCCCTCATGCTCTATTTGGGGACCCTCCAGTACCTGAACCCACGGAGGCTCAGCCCTACAGTGACAGTCGCCCCTTAGCAGGGAGGTTTAAGGGTGCTGTCCTTCCCCCTGCCACCTCCCTGACGCTCTCCCTTCCCCACCTCCCTGCCTGGTAAAGGGAAGACCACCCGGATCTCATCCAGAATGCCAAGAAATCCGACGTCCCCGAAAAACCCAAGACCCCCCAGCAGCTGTGGTACAACCACGAGAAGAAGATCTACTTGAAAGTGCGTCCAGATGTGAGTACGGTGGGTGGGAGTGAGTGCGAGTGTGAGTGTTGGGGGGTCCTGGACCCGCTGCTGGGGGAGAGGAGGGGGAAGGGAGAGAAGCATTTTAGAGGGGGATAGGCTGGAGGACACCACAGGAAGCTCCCAGCAGCCTGGACGGAGGTAAGAAGGGGCTCTGCACATCTGGAAGAGGCTCGGGGGTACAGCTACCCCCCTCCCCAACACTTTTTACCAGGAAGGGGTGACCACAGCCTGAGTCAGGGCAGGAAGGAATTCCAGCACAAACATCCACCTCTGGCCATGCCCCCCACTCCCACGCACCCCCTTCCCCGGCCGTGAGCTCGGCTCGCAGCCCCCCCACGGCCCCACGCTGGGCGCCGTCAGGCCACACCAGGCCACGCCTGGCAATTTTTTTCATATTTTTTCCTTTTTTCTTTTTTTTTTTTTTTCCTTTTTTTGGATTTTACCCCTCTGCCCTCACCTCTGGCTTTGGGTTTTCAGGCCACCACGAAGGAGGTGAAAGAGTCGCTGGGCAAGCAGTGGTCTCAACTCTCGGATAAAAAGAGGCTGAAATGGATTCATAAGGCCCTGGAACAGCGGAAGGAGTACGAGGTAGGGAGCAGCCTCGCCCCGTCCCCTCCACACTCGCCCCAACATTCACTCTGAGTCAACATGGCCACACACAGCCAGCCCCTCCCGATAGCCAGAGTGGGGATTCAGGCAGGTCCTGGCAGGTCCCTAGTGAGTCTGAGCCCTGTCTCCTCCAGCCGTGTGCGGGGAAGGGAGCAGCAGCCCTGGGGAGAGGACTAGGGTGATGGTTGGCTTCTCTCTCCTCCTCCTCCGGCCCCCGGGCAGGCGGGGTTGGCAGCCCCTCTGACCGCTCTCCATCCTCCTCCAGGAGATCATGCGGGACTACATCCAGAAGCACCCGGAGCTGAACATCAGCGAGGAGGGAATCACCCGCTCCACCCTCACCAAGGCCGAACGGCAGCTCAAGGACAAGTTTGACGGGCGACCCACAAAGCCACCTCCGTGAGTGCTGTCCCTCTCCATGCCGTGGTGTCCGGCTCTGTGCCACCTCTGCGGGCACTGACTCTTGCTGATGAGGGAGCTGGGGCTCTGCCTGGCTTGGGGAGCCCAAATCATTTCTGGGAGCACAGGCACGGGACCTCTAGATGGGATTTCAGGACAAATTTCTTCAGGGAAAGGGTGGCCAGGCATTGGAACAGGCTGCCCAGGGCAGTGGTAGAGTCACCGTCCCTGGAAGTGTTCAAAAAAATGTGGATGTGACACTTAGGGACATGGTTTAGTGGTGGGCTTGGTGGTGTTAGTTAATTGGTGGCAGTCATCTTAGAGGGCTTTTCCAGCTTTAATGATTCATTCCATGGTTCTATGATGACCTCATTAAACCAGTCCTTAAATGTACAATAAATACACATTTAGGGAGAACCTGAGTGAGGTTTATGATGATGCTGTGGGTTAGGGGGTGATCCAAGCCCAGCTCACCTAAAACACAAGGCACCTCACTTCCCTTGCAGGTACAGCTCAGCTGGGGGGTCTTGGGGGGCTCCAGCTCTGCAGGGGCAGGTTGTCCCTAATGCTGGGTCTCTCTGTGGGTTTTTCAGGAATAGCTACTCCCTGTACTGTGCAGAGCTGATGGCCAACATGAAAGACGTGCCCAGCACCGAGCGGATGGTGCTGTGCAGCCAGCAGTGGAAGCTGCTCTCCCAGAAAGAAAAGGACGCATACCACAAAAAGTGTGACCAGGTGAGTGGCCAAGGACGGGCAGGTAGGGGTACAGGCAGGTATGGGGAGGGAACAATAGGATGGGAGAGCCTGGGCTACAAATCTCCCTGGAAACAAGCCCCTCGCCCTTCCTCAGTCCCTGTTCTTGTCTGCACCACTGATTCCCCTCCGAGGTCTTTGGTCACCTTCTGTGATCCTGTCTCCCAGTTCATGTGTGGATCTGGTGGAGCATGAGGTTCCCAAAGGATTGAGGCTGGGTTGGGGGCTGCAGGAGGCAGGGATGGGGTGAGGGATCACTGTGTAACCCCACATCTCCTTCCAGAAAAAGAAAGACTACGAGATCGAGCTGCTCCGCTTCCTGGAGGTGAGTGATGTGGGAGTGCTTGGCCATCAGATCCCAAATCTGGAAAGGGAGAAAACCCTACCCATGGGCTATGGTGGGTCAAATGGGGGGCTGCCCTCTGCTCCCCCAAAACGTGGCTGGACCTGCCCATGGGTACTGTGCAGATGGTTGCACACAGTCTTGATCTTCCATTATCCTAATGCCTGACCCAGTGACTTCCAGCTGGGCACTGGGAGGTGGCGGGCACTGGGAGGGGAGCCGGGGTGAGCAGAGGGCTGGAGCTGGAGGAGAGAGTGCTGTGCCCTGCAGTTCAGGAGGGGAACTGAGGTGAGCAGAGGGCTGGAGCTGGGAGAGAGGGGTGCTCAGTGGCTGTGGCTGCAAAGCCTCTCACTTCCTTCCCTCGCCAGGGCGTGGGTGGGGGAGCTACACCGAGGCCACCCCAGCATCATCCCCATCCCCCGGGCGGACGTGACGCGGCCCCGGCTGCGGCTGCAGGGGCAGGGGGTGGAAAACCCAAGGGGTGTGCCCAGATCCGGGCACCTGCCCCCCTTGCTTCCACCAAGAAACAGCAGATGAGGCTGAGCCAGGAAGGGGACAGAGCTGAGGGAGAGGGATGTTGAGTGGGGAGGGGCTGGCAGCATGGGGACCCCCAAGCTGTACACGTGCAGTGCCTGTTGCTGGTCCTGTCTGGGACCAGCATTAATTCCCCTTCTCCAGTGCCCCTATTCTCTGATTGCCTCGGGCTGCCTAACGATGTCCCTCCCCCTGTGCCACCCAGAGCCTGCCCGAGGAGGAGCAGCAGCGGGTGCTGGGCGAGGAGAAGATGCTGGGCGGCAACCGGAAAGGGGCGACGAGTCCCGCATCCAAAAAATCCTCTCCAGAGACCGGCAAGGTGGGAGCAGCGCCAGGAGGGAGGGGGCAGCGCATGCCAGATGTGTGGGGTGGGGTTGTGGCATCTCAGGGGGGCTTTGAGGGCTTCATTCCTGGGTTCTTTAGTCCCTCCGTGGGCTTGCCCTCCCTCACAGCCCCCTGTCCCCCCCCTCAGGCCAGCTCAGAGAAGCCCAAACGGCCCATCTCTGCCATGTTCATCTTCTCGGAGGAGAAGCGGAAGCAGCTACAGGAGGAGCGGCCGGAGCTGTCGGAGAGCGAGCTGACCCGGCTCCTGGCCCGCATGTGGAACGACCTCTCCGAGAAGAAGAAGGTTGGTACCATCCCTCACCCTCCTCCTCCTCCATCCCCATCTCCACTGCTCCCTTGGGCATCCCCGGAGATGCTCCTGTCCTTGTCCTGCTCCAAGGGGCACGGTTGTCCCCCGGAGCAACACAGCGTCACCCAGGCACCGGTGTCAGCGCCGATGGGCACTGCCAGCTGTGCCCCCTCCCTCTCATCACCTGGGGGGTCAAAACCCACCAGCTTAAGAAACTTCAGAGGGTCCTTGAGCCTCAATTTTAAGGCTTGGTGGTTTTCCTGGTGGGAGCAGTCCGGAGACAGTGTTGGGCATGGTGGGGGGCTGTCGGTGCTACCGTGGGAACAGTGCTGGGGGGAGCTGCAGCATCCTCCTGGTGTTTGGGGGCTGTGCCCACCTTCAGCCCCTGCTGTGCCCCCTGCCCAGGCCAAGTACAAAGCACGGGAGGCGGCGATGAAGGCGCAGTCGGAGAAGAAACACGGCTCGGATAAAGAGGAGCGCGGGAAACTGCCCGAGTCTCCCAAAACAGCCGAGGAGATCTGGCAACAGAGCGTCATCGGGGACTACCTGGCTCGTTTTAAGGTGAGGAGTGGGCTGGGAAAGTAGCTGGAGGTTGGGATCATCACTCCCAGTGGCAGGAAATTCCTGTGTTCCTTCTCCCTGGCTTTCACACCTGGGTTTGGGTTGGGAGCCGTGGGGAAGATGAGGTAACGGGGTGGAGTGTCGTGGGCATTTTGGGTGCATCTAATGCATGGTGGTGTTTCTGTGGCACAGAACGACCGGGGCAAAGCGCTGAAGGCCATGGAGGCCACTTGGAACAACATGGAGAAGAAGGAGAAGCTGATGTGGATCAAGAAAGCGGCGGAGGATCAGAAGCGATACGAGGTGGGTCCCTGCCCTGTTCTGTTCCTCACTGTGTCTTATGGCTGGTGTTACCCCTCTCCCTGACCCCTCTCTCTCCTCTGGCTCAGAGGGAGCTGAGCGAGATGCGGGCCCCTCCGTGCTCCACCAACTCTGCCAAGAAAATGAAATTCCAGGGAGAGCCGAAGAAACCCCCCATGTGAGTACCCGGGATCCAAAACGCTGGGTCTGGCTGTGCTGGTGGGACAAGCAGCTGCAAGAGGAGGGAGGGTGGGCTTGGGTGGAGTGGGGTCATGAACACCTGGGCTGTCTGTGCACGCCGTCCCAATCCGGTCCCTGTGCTCCCCCCGTGCAGGAACGGTTACCAGAAGTTCTCCCAGGAGCTGCTGTCCAACGGGGAGCTGAACCACCTCCCGCTGAAGGAGCGGATGGTGGAGATCGGCAGCCGCTGGCAGCGCATCTCCCAGGGCCAGAAGGACCACTACAAAAAACTGGCAGAGGAGCAGCAGAAGCAGTACAAGGTGCACCTCGACATCTGGCTCAAGGTGAGTGCCGGGCCTGATGCCTGGTAGGGGTGCTCTGGGCTCGGTTGTTCTTGGGAATGATGCTTGGCATAGTCTCTGCTCGAACCTTCTCACGGGAATCACCATCTCCAGGCCCTTTATGACATTTTGTAACTTAAAAGGATAAAAATGTATATATATGAGGAGGGTGTGCCCTGTGAGCCCTTCCCTGCTCCATCCCCCATTCCATTCGGTGTCTGCCCATCCCTGACTGTGTCCCTGTCCCTGCAGAGCCTCTCGCCCCAGGAGCGGGCTGCCTACAAGGAACACATTTCCAACGTGAGTATCCACATAGCACTGCTTGGGGGAGGTTATCCTGGGGTTTGGGGGGTATACTGGGTATCCCAACGGATTGGGGCCAGGCTGGGGTCAGCCCTGCATGAGGTTTGGATGTGCCATGGTCTGAGAGCCCCTCCAAGTGGGATTCACCCTTGTGGCAGCTCAGCAGTGGGATTTTTCTCTGGGCTGGGCACTGGGAAGGAGCCAGAGCTTGAGCCCTAAATGGTTTTGTTTTGTCCCCCCCTCCCTGCAGAAACGCAAGAGCATAGGGAAGATCCGGGGTCCCAACCCCAAGATGAAACCAACGATGCAGTCCAAGTCGGTGAGTCACAACAGCCACACGGGGACACTCAATCCTCCTTCCCTGAGGAGCACCTCTGTGGGGACCCACACCCCTTGTTTAAGGCATCCCTGGTGGTTCCAGCTGCCTGCCGTCTCCTCGAGACCATAAACCACGGGGCCCTCCCCAAATCCCTGCTCAGTACCCATTCAGGATGGATTTTGCCCCCTGGCACCCGCTCAGGGAGCCTTTTTGGGGCCATTTGCAGCATAAATGGGGAAAGGCTTCCATCAAGGTGTGGGGTGGGGAACCACCTGATCCTGTTCAGTGGATGGAGGAACCCAAAGTTTGATGGCCAAGGATGGGGTGGGCGCTGCACCCATGGGTTCAGGTGTCCCAGGGCGCCCACCCACCACCCCCCCCTTGCCCGCAGGAGTCAGAGGACGACGACGAGGAGGAAGAGGAGGAGGAGGACGACGATGAAGACGAGGATGATGACGACGACAACGGCGACTCGTCGGAGGAAGGCGGCGACTCCTCGGAGTCCAGCAGCGAGGAGGAGAGCGAGGACGGGGACGAGGTGAGGCTGTGGCCTGGGGAGGCCATGGGGAGGGCGCCGGGGGCCCCCCAACGCTCCCATTGCACTTTCTCTGCTCCCCTCACCCTCCTCCAGGGCCAGGGGGCGTCCGCAGCCGGGCTCAGATAGAACCGTGGCGGAGCAGCTCCCGGGAAGCAGGGGGGGACACGGGGAGGTGAAGGGGAACGGGATCCCCCCGGTGTTCCCGGGGAGGGCGCGAGGAGCAGCCGCGGGGCGTAGTCAGGAGCAGCCTCGGGACGTAGAGGTGCGGGGGGGATGTGCAGAGAGCCCCCAGTGAGCAGAGTAAAATCTCCTGTCTTTTTCCTGGTGGAGATACTGAGTCTGGTCTCGGCTCCGTTTGCGCCAGTGTGAATGCCGAGTAAGTCACCAGAGTCAAAGCTTTACACCGGTGCAACTGAAATCAGAGTATGCTGGATGGCGCTGGGGCCAGAAACCGTGTCCGTGCCTTGTGCTCGCCACCGGACAGGTGAGGTGTTTCCACCCCCTCGCTGGTCTCAGCTCACGCCTCTTCCTTCCCTGGCTTTAGAGGGGGGAAACTGAGGCACGAGGCGGGTCGGGTACCCTCCCTCGGATCGTGTAGCGAGGCAGTGGCAGAGGTGAGGGCAGGACCCCCGCGCGCTGCTCCGGCACGTCCCCCCCGCCCGGCATCCCCGAGCTGAGCCCTTGCAAACTCACTCCTGACTCCTGCCTGGCGTTCCTCCTCCTCCACCTTCCCAAATCCCTTGAGGGGCAGTGGTGGGAGGGATGGGAGCGCTCTGTGGGGACCCCTCTCTGCTGCAGTGGGGAGGGCAAGGGAGTGGCGATGGGCAAACTCTGTCCT
>NW_020957061.1:52577-53829 GCF_003031625.1 Empidonax traillii | reverse complement strand
CCCCCCAGGCCGGGTTGACCAGCGGGGACCACGAGCACTTCGTGGCTGTGCCGGGGTCTGGATCGCCCGCCGTGCTCAGCCTCGCCCACACCAGCAACGTGGGTGTGCCGGGACGGTGGGTGTTCCGTGTGGACCACCCCGAGACCCCCCACGGGACACCCACGGTGACACCCGGGACACCCACAGGGACACCTGGGACCCCAGAGACACTCCCAGGGACCCCTCCCGGGACCCCCACAGGGACCCCACCTGTGACCCCCACAGGGACACCCCCAGGGACCCCTCCTGGGACACCCCCCGCGTCCGAGCGGGGGTACCAGTGCCGGGGGTGAGCGGGTGGCACGCGGGGCAGGGACGGGGCTGTGCCCCCACATGTGAGGGGGGGTACCTGAGACTTCCTCCCCCAAGACCTCCCCAAGACCCTTTCTGAGGCCCCTCCCCAAAATCCCTCCCTGAGACCCCCCACGCCAAAACCCTCCACAAGAGCCCTCCCTGGGACCCCTCCCCCCCCGAGACCCCTCCTGAGACCTCCCCCTGAGACCTCCCACCCGAGACTCCTCCCAGGGACCATGCCCCGAGACTCCCCACAAGACACCCCCCCCCCCCCCGAGCCCCTCCAGGCCACAGGAAGGAACAACTATTAAACACCTGCCAAGCAACACCTGAGTGAGGACGTGGGGGGGCATCACCTGGGGGTGGGGGGGACACGGGGGAGGACACAGGGGGGACATGTGGGTGACAGGGAACAAGTGTGGGACACGCGGGACATGTGTGGGATGTGTGATATGTGGGACGTGTGGGGTACGTGGATGACATGTGGGACACGTGTGGGACACATGGGTGACAGGGGACACGTGTGGGGCACATGGTGTCATGTGTGACATGTGGGACACACGTGGGACATGTGGGACATGTGGGTGACATGTGGGACCCATCTGGGGTATGTGGGACGCACACGTGTCATGTGGGACATGTGTGTGACATGTGTGACATGTGGGACACGTAAGGGATATGTGGGACATGTGTGGGTGGCACATGGGTGGCAAAATCCACTGAGCCACCAAAATTGGGGCTGGAAAACACCAGGATGAGGTGGAAAAACAGTGGGGTGGGATGGTGAGGCACCGAAATTGGGGTTGGAAAACCCTGGGATGAGGCAAATCTCGCCGAGCTGAGGTGGGACACCCCAAATCCTTGGAAGAAGGAGGTCCCGATGCCCTGAGCTCCTCCCTAGGGCTCCGAGCGCTCCCCC
>NW_020957061.1:44538-45835 GCF_003031625.1 Empidonax traillii | reverse complement strand
CTGCTGCATCCAAAGGGACTCCGGGGTGGGGGGAGGGGGAGGTGACAGCCGGGATCAGGGAATCCCCGAGGGATTTTCTGGGAATTTCCACACTCAGGGATGTGGGGAGAACGTTTTGGAGCTGGAGGGGGGCTGATGGTGAAGGTTTTGAAGCTCCCAAACCCCCCTCCAGGCTTTGCTTCCCCACCCCCGGGGCATCACCCAGAGCCCACCGAGGGGTCCTTGCCCTGCCCATGTCCCCCCACTCGGGGGAGAAAAAGCAGCTTTAAAATGGTCGTTCTTAAGAGTTGCTCCTCACATGCACACACACTTTACATTTTGTATTTTTGAGAAGTCTGGATTTAACTGGAGACACTATAACAATTCATATTTACATCCTGACCTGCTGGATGGTTTGATTAAACAGCCCCTGAGGCAGCTGAACAGCGAGGTGGGAAGGAGTTCCAAGAGCAGGCTGCTAGTAAGTTGATTTTTGTGGCTTTTTTTTTTCCCCCCTGGATACCACAAATTGATAATTGAACAGCATTTTAAATGATTTATTTATTATTTCATGGCTATGCACATTAAAACACCTGCATGGATGTTTTAAATCCACATTAAAACACCAGTGTGGATGTTTTAAATCAACATTAAAAACATCCGTGTGGATGTTTTAAATCCACATGAAAAATATCCGTGTGGATGTTTTAAATCCACGTGAAAAACATTCGTGTGGATCTTTTAAATCCACGTGAAAAACATCTGTGTGGATCTTTTAAATCCACATTAAAACACCCAGAATCTGTCAGCAGAGATAGGAAAAAGAAATAATAATTGAAACAAAGCAAAAAGTATAAAAATAATAAAAATTACACATGGTCACCACATTATTAATAATTGTAATGAAAAGAAAGATTAAAAAAAAAAAAAAAGAGAGAGAGAGAAATAAAAGCCAAGAGGTTTTATGCTCAGCACACACTGAGCAATGCCCAGCTGGGATGTCCCAGGTGGTGACATGGTGACATCCCAGGGGTCTGGACCACAAACCAGATTTATTTATATAAATACATATCTAGGATTTATTGTGAAAATGATTAAGGACAAGTATCTCAATCAGAATTATTTACTGCCCAGCAGAGGAGCTGTGACAAGCACTGTAATATAGTGCACTGGGAAGCACCAATTCCCAAGAAGGGACAATGTCAGGAGACCCTGCCCTTAAAATCTGGGACACTCAGGTGTGTCCAGGCTGTGCCAGCCCAGCAGCTCTGGAGAAGTTCTCAGTGGTCTGACTTGTTTGTTCCTTCATTTCCAGGTA
>NW_020957061.1:33649-44351 GCF_003031625.1 Empidonax traillii | reverse complement strand
GAGCTGTGACAAGCACTGTAATATAGTGCACTGGGAAGCACCAATTCCCAAGAAGGGACAATGTCAGGAGACCCTGCCCTTAAAATCTGGGACACTCAGGTGTGTCCAGGCTGTGCCAGCCCAGCAGCTCTGGAGAAGTTCTCAGTGGTCTGACTTGTTTGTTCCTTCATTTCCAGGTATTTTACAATATTTGCCAAATATTCCCTCGCTGCCAGGATGTTTTGGCTCAGGGATTGATGAGTCAGGCTGGTTTCAGCTTCGTTCAGTCCCCAAAGCAGCACAACAACATCCAAGCCCCCTGCTCTTCTTAATTTCCCACTGAGGGCTTTCCAAACAGGGGCCTTGCACGAAGGAGAAGGAAGGAGAGGAAGGAAGAAGGAGAAGGAACAGGGAGAGCAAGGAATAAACCAGAAGGAAGAAGGAGAGGCAGGAGAAAGGAGAAAGAAAGAAAAGGAAGAAGGAAGGAAAAGGAACAAGGAAAGGAAAGGAAGGAAGGATAGGAAGGAAGAAGGATGGGGGGCAAAAACAAGGTGTGAGCAGGTTGGGCTGGGGGGTTCCCCCTGCCCAAGCCCATCCCCAGAAGTCACTGGGCATCCTGTGCCCACAAAAACCTCCAAAACACTCAGATCTTGGTTTGGGGGGGTCGTCCCACCCCTGTCACCCTCACTGTGGGTGTCCCACTCCCTCTTTTCCCCCCCTTTCCCACCATGTCTCCCCTTCCCACTCCCCCAAGTTCCCCTCACCCACACCTTGGGGGGGTTCCCAGCACCACCAGTCCCACCAGTCCGGCCCCAGTTCCCCCCACATGGCCCATCCCCAGTGCTGGGCAGGTCCTGACACCCCAAACTGGTGCTAAACTGAGCCTGGACTTGGTCACCAGTTTATTCCCAGAGGCCCAAGAGCACTTCCCGTGGCAACACTTCACTGGCAGCTGAAGTTAAACAACAGGCAGGGCGTTCACACAGAATTTACCACCCCACAGCAGCAACTCACTCACTCACAGGCCTGAGTGCCTGACAGATTCACAGGGCTGAGGAACCCAGGAGAGAGAGAGAGCAGCATTCCCAGGATGTTTTCCGTGGCAGATTCACACCCACACGGGCACAAAGAGGCTGGACAAGGCACTTGGGGACAGGAATCGTCCATCCTGGCCCCAGTTCAGGCCAGGGACTGCTCTGGAAGTCGGAGAACAAGAATACAATCCCACTGGGTTTGTTCTTCGGGTGAGAAAAATGAAGTTTCCAGGGCTGTGGGTTGAGAAGAGCAGGAGCTGCTCAGACAGCACCAGCCCCTGGGAGCAGGGAGGGTTTCTGAGCAGCCCAAGAGCAGCTCAGCCCAAGGGGCTGTTCATCAAATCCGAGGCCTGATGAGCATTTCTCAGATCACAGTGAGGGCTGGTGGAGAAAAAAAACACCCCCACAGTGGGTTCCAAGGAACATGGGCCACCAGAAACATTGGCCAACAGGCCTTTACCCGCCAGGTCTGTGCCCGACGTGGGTCCCTGTGGATCATCCAACGTGGATCACCCGACGGGTGACGGGGTGGGAGCAGCGGCCGAAGCTCCCTCGTGCTTCCCTCACCGGTGGGTCCGCCGGTGGGAGGCCAGGGCAGAGCTCTGGTTGAAGCTCTTCCCGCACCTCAGGCACCTGTAGGGCCTCTCCCCGGTGTGGATGTGCTGGTGCTTGAGGAGGTCGGAGCTGCGGGCGAAGCCCTTCCCACAGTGGAGGCAGCGGAAGGGCCTCTCCCCCCGGTGCATCCGCCGGTGCAGGAGGAGGTCGGAGCCGCTCCGAAAGCCCTTCCCGCACTCGGGGCACCCATGGGGCCGCTCCCCGCTGTGGAGGCGCCGGTGGAGGACGAGGCTGAAGCTGCGGCTGAAGCTCCTCCCGCACTCCGGGCACTCGTAGGGCCGTTCCCCCGTGTGCAGCCGGTGGTGGGCGAGCAGGTGGGAGCTCTGCCCGAAGCTCTTCCCGCAGTCCAAGCACTCGTAGGGCCGTTCCCCGGTGTGGGAGCGCCGGTGGTAGGTCAGGCTGGAGCTCTTGCTGAAGCTCCTGCCACATTCCAGGCACTTGTAGGGCCGTTCCCCGGTGTGGAGGCGCTGGTGGACCAGCAGGTCAGAGCTCTGGCTGAAGCTCTTCCCGCACTCCCCGCATGGGTAGGGCCGTTCCCCCGTGTGGACCTTCTGGTGGCGGAGCAGGTGGGACCTCCAGCTGAAGCTCTTCCCGCATTCCAGGCACGGGAAGGGCTTCTCCTCGCCGGGAAGCTGCTCGGGGACCGCCAGGTCGGAGCTCTGGCTGAAGCTCCAGCCGCTTTCCCAGCGCCCCAGGGGTGTTTCCTCCCCGGAGCCCTTTCCCACAGGGAATGGTTGCGGCTCTTCCTCCCCGCTGCCTTCCTGGGCCGTGGAGCCCTTTGAAACAGCCCCTTCCATGGGGTCCTGCTGGGAGGATTTGTCCTCAGGTTGTTCCTCTGGGGGAGGAAGGAGGAGGAGAGGGAGGAAGGAGAAGAGGGAATGAGGAGACGGAATGAGGGAGAGGAAGGAACAAGTTGAGGAGGGAGCGAGGAGGGAAAGGAGCAAGGAGGGGAAGGAGGAGAGGGAGGAACAAAAAAGGAATGAGAAAGGAGAAGGAAGGAGGAGAGGAAGGTGCAAGGAGAGGAAGAAAGAAGCAAAAGGAAGAAGGAGAGGAAGGAACAGGAAGAAAACGGAGTAAGAAGAGAAAGGAAGGAGAAGGAAGGAAGAAGGAGAAGGAACAGGGAGAGCAAGGAAAAAGCAGAAGGAAGAAGGAGGGGAGGAAAAAGGAGAAAGAAGGAAAAGGAAAAAGGAAGGAAAAGGAGCAAGGAAAGGAAAGGAAAGAAGGAAGGAAGGATAGGAAGGAACAAGGACGGGGGAGGGGAAAACAAGGTGTGAGCAGGTTGGGTTGGAGGTTCCTCCTGCCCAAGCCCATCCTTAGAAGTCACTGGGCATCCTGTGCCCACAAAAACCTTCAAAACACCAAGATTCAGCCCAGCAAATATCCCCAAAACACAAAGTCACAGCCCCAAAAATCCCAAAACGTTATGATTCAGCTAAAACCCCCTTCAAACCATCAACACTCATCAAAAACCCTTCAGAATATGAAGGTTCATCCCCCAAAAAATCCCAAAATACCAAGATTTAGCCCCAAAACACCAAGATTTGTCCCCTGAAAAACTCCAAGAGTTTGAGATTCAGTGAAATAAAGCCTTTTCAAAGAGTTCCCCCCCTCTCTGGTGTCTCCACTTTGGGGTTCTGGGAGTCCCCCCCTCTCCAGGCTGTCAGGGGTCCCTCCTCTCTGGGGACCCCCGTTTATGGACACTGGGGGTTTTGGGGGTCCCAGGGGTCTCCCCTCTCCAGGCTGCTGTGAATCCTGGGGGTCTCCCCTCTCTGGGATCCCGACTTTGGTGTCCCAGGGATCCCCCTTCTCCAGACTGCTGGGGGTCCTGGGGGTCTCCCCTCTCCAGGGCTCCCTGTTTTGGGGTCCCAAGGGAACTCCCATCTTCAGACTGCTGGGGATGCCGGGAATCCTGGGGGTCTCCCCTCTCTGGGATCCCTCCTTTGGTGCCCCAGGGGTCTCCCCTCTCCAGGCTGTGGGGGGTCCCAAGGGTCCCCCCCTCTCCGGGGCTCCCCGTTTCGGCGTCCCAGGGGTCCCCCCTTTCCGAGCTGCCAATGAAGGGCTTGACTCAGGGACACCAAAGCGCGGAGGGGTAGGGGGGGGAACCTGGACCCCACCCCGGCACGCCCAAAAACATCTCCCAAGTTCCCCTCCCCCCACCAAAGGGACATTTGCGACTCATTTCGGAGTCTTCAGAGATCCAAACGATCCCCCTGGTTACAGGAGCGGAGGAAACAGCTGGAGCCGAGTCAGGGATGTTCAGGGGGGATGGCAGGGAAAGGTTTTTCCCCCCTCTCTCCAGGGCCCAAGGGATGGGGACACCAAAGGACCCCGAGGGAACCCCTTTCCCGCTGTCCCACCTCCCCTTATCCCCCCTTCTCCCACTCCCTTCCCCCCCAAACCCCGGCTCGCCCCTCCCCCCCAGGCTCCCTTTTGGGGGTGACCCACCCCCTTTCTCGCTCAGTTCGGGGGTCCCAGCCGGTCTTTTTCCCCCTCTCCCCACCCCTTTCCCATCGTGTCCCCCCTCCCCGCTCACCGAGAGCGCCTCGGCCGTGCGGGAGGAACTGGAGGAGGAGGAAGGGGAGGAGGAAGGGGGGGAGGAAGGAGGGGAGGGATCGGGGGAGGAGGGATCGGGGGAGGAGGAATCGGGGGAGGAGGAATCGGGGGAGGAGGAAGGGCAGGACCATCGCCCCCCTCCCCAGTCGCATCCCCCAGGTGACCTGGGACAGGGAGCTCGCCCCAAATATCTTGGGAGTGTCTCTGGTTTTTTTTCCCTGGGGGGTAGGAGGGTGAATGTTTGGGTCAAAGCTGAGCCGCAGATGCTCCTTGGGGGGATGTTGGGGGTCCCTGGGAGGTGTTTTTTTGGGGGTGCCGTGGGGGGTTCCCGGGATGCGGGTGGGGGTCGGTGTTGCTGGATCAGGGGGCTGGGCCGGTACAGACGGACGGACACGACACAGCGGGTTTGGGGAGTCCTCGGGACAGCCGGGGGGGGGGGGGGGGGGGGGAACCCCCGGGGCCCCCGGGGGGGGGGGGGGGGGGGGGGGGGGGGCGGGGGGGGGGGGGGGGGGGGGGGGGGGGGGGGGGGGGGGGGGGGGGGGGGGGGGGGGGGGGGGGGGGGGGGGGGGGAGAAACCCCCGGGACCCCCGGAGTGGGGAGAGCGGAGCGGGGCGATCCCGGAGCTGGGGGACCCCCTGGGAAAGGGGGGGAAGCTCTGGGACAAGAAGTGGGAGCCCAGAGAGGGAGGACCCCCGGGATTCCTGGGACTCCCAGCAGACCAGAGAGGGAGAACTCAGGAGGGGAGGGGGGGGACCCGTGGGACCCCCGGAACCCAAAAACAGAGACTCAGGGGAGAGGGGACCCCTGAAAGTCCCAACATTCCTAAAGTAGCACCCTGGAGAGGGGGGAACCTCGGAACCCCAAATGGGGGAGCCCAGAGTGGGGTACCTGGAGATGTCACAGTCCCCAGAGAGGAGGGATCCCCTAGTACATGTGGGACCCCCAGCATTCCGGACAGGAGGGACCCCCAGAACCCCGAAGTGGAGAGGCTAGAGAGGAGGAGCTCCTGGGAGTGTTTTTTGGGGGCTGAATCTTGGTGGTTTGGAGGTTTTTGTGGACATAGGATGCCCAGTGACTTCCAGAGGTGGACTTGGGCAAGGGGGCACTGAACAAATGCATTGCCAGGACAAGAGCAAAGCTCTTCCCCTAATCATGATGCATTTCTGGACAGAAATCCCAAGGATCTACTCCCACATGTTAAACAATACCAGGGCATATGTTTGTAACCTCCAAATGTGGAGGCCTTGGGAGATTTATGCTCTTGTCAGCTCGTGTCAGGTTAAGTGATAAGAAGCTCATCTGCACACCCAGATGGGGCACTAACAGTGGTAGGAGGAGTAACAGGGCAGTTAATGCTCTGCCCTGGCTGCTCCATCCCTGCAGAGCCATCAGCTCACCAGGAATCCATCTCCAAACAGAGAGAGCACAGAGGAACAGTGGCAAGGGACAACCCAAATTATGGGCTCCTGAGAAAGCGACACCATGTCCCAACCCCTTCCAGGGCTGCCCTGGCAGAGCCATCAGCCCTGTTGTCCAGGTTTGAAAGCCCTAAGGCAACTGAGAGCAGATCACCATTTGAACTGGGGGGATTGTTGCCTTGGAGTGTTGGACACATTCTGGGATGCAGGGGAAAAGCAGTTTTGGATAGCACAGGGCTTGAGGGAAGTTGAGGGGAGGACCCCAACCAGTGCAGTCTGTTCTGTCTTCTCATTAATAAAATACGCACGATTGTGAAATGTGTGAAATGTGAATGTATTTATCTTTCCGTGTTTAGATCCCAGTCAAGGCCATGGCAGTTGATGTCTGGCCTTGTTTGGCAGCAGGTGGTGCACACTGAGTCCCTTGGTTTGTCCCTTAGGCCCTGGCCAGGCTTTGGGTGGAGAAATTACACCCTTGTTCCTTAGAGTTGGTGTCTGTGTGTCTTGTGCTGACCCTCTTCACTTCTCAAGGCCCTTCTCCCCATCTTTGTTGCCTCCTTTTGAAACTCTCTAATGGCTCAATATCTTTCTTATATTCCACGAGTTTCTGAAGTGTCTCAGGGCTCCTTTGGTTCCATAAGGCCCTACCATATCAAAATGGCCCTTTACTTCCATGAGGTTCTGCAGTGTCCCAGTTTTCCTTTGCTTCCATGAGGCCCTGCAGTGTCACAATGGGCCCTTGATTCCAAAAGGTTCCAAAATATCTCAGAGTTCCTTTGGTTCCATGAGGCCCATCAATGTCACAATGGTTCCTTGGTTCCATGAGTTTCCATAGAGTCCCTGAGTTCTTTTGCTTCCATAACGCCCTGCAGAGTCCCAGTGGCCCCTTGATTCCCTGAGGTTCGGAAATGTCACCATGGCCCCTTGATTCCACCAGATTCCACCTTGTCCCAAAATTGCTTGGGTTCCATGAGCCCTTGCAGTGTCACACTGGATCCTGTTTCTCCAGGGGAAGAGGGTCAGCACAAGACACACAGACACCAACTCTAAGGAAAAAGGGTGTAATTTCTCCACCCCAAGCCTGGCCAGGGCCTAAGGGGCAAAACAAGGGACTCAACGTGCACCACCCTTTTGGGAGTAACCTGGACGAGGATGAGGAGTTTAGAAGGTGGAAAGAAATGATTTCTGGTAATATAGGCCAGACAGCATCAGACATACAGACTGTTAGATTGTGAGCTTTCTCTCTTATGGGGGAGAGCAGGTTTCTCGGATTGGCCAAAGTTCAGTCAGAGGCAGTTAGTTTTCCCAATTAAGAACTTACTAATTATCTAAAGATGCATGTATTCCCTCTATTAAGTATATCAATCTTAAATCCTATCCAATGCCCTGTCCAAGTTTACATATACCTACTCCCTTTTTCCAGAACCTTCCTTATCTGCCTATAAAAACCCTCCATTTTGTAAAATAAAGTTAGATCAGCCTTAGCAACCACAGCTGGTGTCTCTGTGTGATTTGACCCCTGAGCTCAGCTGATACACCACCGGGCACAATGAGAGAAACTGCAGCTGCAGACCTGCTGGTCTGACATGATCCAGAAACGCCGAACCGTGATATCACCCGCTGCCAAACAAGGCCAGACATCGACTGCCATGGCCTTGACCGGGATCTAAATACGGAAAGATAAATACATTCATATTTCACACATTTCACAATCGTGCGTATTTTATTAATGAACGAATACAAATATTTTCCACCAATGAGTAGATACAAATATATCTTACACAGATACACAGCCCTATCCCACTACAGATTTCACTGATGCTCATACACAGTTTTAGCTCCTGAGTGGATACACAGAGAAATAGAATGTTAAGTTGGAAGGTTCATCCAGAGGCCAACTTTGGCTCAGGGGATGTTGTTCAGGCCTCAGTATTTCAGCTGCAGAGCCCTGTGGAACCAAGAGGCCATTGTGACACTGTGGGGCCTCATGGAACCAAAGGCACCCTGTGATCCTGTGGAACTTCATGGAGATAAAGGAACCCCAGGACATTGTGGAACCTCATGGAATCAAGGGACCGCTATGACATTGCAGGGCTTCTTGGAATCAAGGGGCCCTTGTGACACTGTGGAACCTCATGGAACCAAAGGAACCCTGGGAAACTGTGGAACCTCCTGGGGTCATCAGGGCAACTGGGATGCTGTGGAACCTCATGGAATAAAAGGGTTTGATTGTGACACTGTGGGGACTTCTGGAACCAAAGGGACCCTGTACCTGTGACTGATGGACACTCGAGGACCATTATCCTGACTGAATCTGGACTCTAATGGGCACCAACACAGGATCAGTTCCCCATGGATATTTCCCACATTCTGAACTACCCTTGCCATTGTATAAGTTTGTGATTTTAGCTTCTCTAATAACCTTGGATGTTCAAGTTTATCCTCAGCAGACAGAAAACTGGGTGTATGTCCAGATGTGAGAGAAGGAGCTGCTCAAGAAGAAGGGGGAAGGACTTTTGTCTCCCAACATGTTTGTGGAAGCTCTGGGAGGAGACTCCCAAATTCCCTGTATGGTAATAAAACAACTCCAGACAGAGGAACCAACTGTCCTGGACAGTGCAGTGAACAATAAATCTGCTGCAGGTAAAGCTGCAACAGAATAAGAACCTCCAAAGTGAAAATCATGAAATGGTTTATCTTTTTTATATTTATAGGACAATGTTTCAAGGATTGCAGCGTGGTTATTTACCCCTGGATTAGCCAGCTGTCCTAACAGGGCCTTCAACTAACAATGATAAAAGAAAGCAAAGAGACCAAAGTCCCTTTTCCCAAGGGCCACTCCAACAGAACACACCTAGAGCAAATGCCACCTGAGCCTTGGAAGAGAAGTTCACCCTGAAAGCCAACGCAGGCTGTGACACTGAGAACAAACAGCAGGAACTGCTGGATTTGTTCTCCGTTTCCCACTCATTCCAATGAAAGCATTCAAATGATGGGACTTCCAATAGCAAACAGATTGTCCAGGGGTCTCCCTCTAGCTGGAGTGATGCTCCTTTTAGAAAGAAAAGCAGCCCAAACTCTCACAGATCCACAGATGCTCTTCCTGATCCCTCCCCTGGGGTTAAGTGAGAGATCTGCCTGCTCTCTCCTATGGTGGTTTATATCAATCTCTTCTTAATGCTTGATTCTTTGGCTGGTTTTGATAGAATTGCTTTGATACAGTGCACTGTACTACTTTATGCTACATTATACCCTACTAGTAGGTTTTTAGTCTTTTCACCCTGTAGTAAATCATTCTGATTAAGATTTTTCATCTGTTTTCACTTGTCGGTTCATTTGTCATAATAAACAATTCATTTTATATAAATACCTCTGATCTGCCATCATTAAAACCTGCGAGACAAAGTGATTTAATTACACCTCTGGAATTCCTGTAATTTAAACTGTTGGCACAGCCCGAGGCTAAGATTGGATCCAGCCACACTCAGGCTCCTCTCTGAGAAGGAATTTAGAAAACCAGGGGATCCTTTCTGTACCTCGTGACTCACCAGCAGTTGAGCTTCTTTAAAGGCTTTGTCTAAGCCTTCCACTCCCACCCAGGACACCTCCACAATCACACACCCCCCGACCCTGCAGTCCAATCGCTCCACTCGCTCCATTGCCAGCACTGTTGACATGGGGGTGTTTGATGCCCTGGTCCTCCTGCAGTTGCTGCACTCACACCCCCACGCTCACCAGCTCTTGCAGAGACAAATTGGCTCACACAGGAGTTAGAAATTCAGTTTAATGAGAAGACAGAACAGACTGCACTGGTTGGGGACACCCCTCAACTTCCCTCAAGCCCTGTGCTGTCCAAAACTGCTCTTCCCCTGCATCCCAGAATGTGTCCAACACTCCAAGGCAACAATCCCCCCAGTTCAAATGGTGATCTGCTCTCAGTGCCTTAGGGCTTTCAAACCTGGACAACAGGGCTGATGGCTCTGCCAGGGCAGCCCTGGAAGGGGCTGGGACATGGTGTCGCTTTCTCAGGAGCCCATAATTTGGGTTGTCCCTTGTCACTGTTCCTCTGTGCTCTCTCTGTTTGGAGATGGATTCCTGGTGAGCTGATGGCTCTGCAGGGATGGAGCAGCCAGGGCAGAGCATTAACTGCCCTGTTACTCCTCCTACCACTGTTAGTGCCCCATCTGGGTGTGCAGATGAGCTTCTTATCACTTAACCTGACACGAGCTGACAAGAGCATAAATCTCCCGAGGCCTCCACATTTGGAGGTTACAAACATATGCCCTGGTATTGTTTAACATGTGGGAGTAGATCCTTGGGATTTCTGTCCAGAAATGATTAGGGGAAGAGCTTTGCTCTTGTCCTGGCAATGCATTTGTTCAGTGCCAGTATCACAGCCTTGTTCCTAAGGCTGTAGATGAATGGATTTAAGAATGGGTACAGCACTGTGTTCACCAAAGCTACAATTCTGTTGGTCTTTAAGGAAGCATCTGTTGAAGGACACGTATAGAGAGCAATGCAGCTCCCATATGCAATGGATAAGGTGATGAGATGGGAAGAACAGGTAGTAAAAGCTTTTTTCTTCCTCCCAGAGTCTGCTGGAAGCTGCAGAATACAGAAAAGGATGCAGGTGTAAAATGCCAGAGTTAAACCTAAGGAACCCAACAAGGCACATGATAAGACAACAGAGTCTATTTTCCAAAGCAGGCTGGTGTCAGAGCAGGACAGCTGGAATAAGGGGGAGTTGTCACAAAGAAAATGGGGGATCCTGTTGGAGCCACAGAAGGACAGCTGAGACAGGAAGAGCGAATGGCAGCTCAGGAGGGTGAAGCCGATGACCCAGGCAGCAACAACCAGACCGAGGCAGAGCTGAGGCTGCATGGTGGCAGCGTAGTGCAGGGGTTGGCAGATGGTAACACAGCGGTCAAAGGACATGACAACGAGCAGGCCAAACTCTGTGCCACCCAGGGCAAAATAGAAATAGGATTGGGCAAAGCAGCTGCTCAGGGAGATGGTTTTTTGATCAGAACTCAGGATGGCAAACAATTTAATGCTTGTGGAGGATGTAAAGCAGATTTCCAGGAAGGCCAGGTTGCTAATGAA
>NW_020957061.1:31460-32724 GCF_003031625.1 Empidonax traillii | reverse complement strand
TTGTTTGCATTGGGAATCCCTGAGAATCTGTTGGTTTCAAAAAAAGCAATATCAAATATTTTGCAATGCCCTGCTTCCTGCTGCAGCTTCTTGCTGTCTGGTTCTTCAGGAAAAGAGAGGGGAGGGCAGAATAGGGACCAAGTATAACTTGCCTTTTTAGTCCTCTAAATAATGAGCAGCATTTGTTATGGATCCACACAGTGTGTCACAGAGTCCCACCTCACACCCGTCTGCACAAAAAGGCATTTGTTTCCATACAGTTGCTCGTTGCTCTTGCTCTCAAATGTTCCAACCAAAAGGCAGAGCAAGAGAACAGTGCCAGGAAGAGATTTGTAAGCTTTCCTTTGCCTGCCAATTTTAGACTGGGAGAACCCAGCCTGCAGAGCCTTCTCTTGTCTCCACTGACTACAGAGGGAGCCTGGAGAAAACAAGATCCCAGGAGCACCTGCAGGGGAGTTGATGAAACTCACTGTTCGAGTCTCAAATCTCCGATTAATTAAAAGTTGTTATGCTTTTAAAGCAAAATTCCCAGTTCACAGAAAGAAGCAGGAGAAAAAAATGTTCAATAAAGACGGGCCTTTTTCCTTTCATCTTTTGATTTTGTTTTTAGGCAGAGAGGAGCAGAGCCTGTGACTCTAAAAACAGGGTGATTGGAAATGCCAGGGGGGAGAAGAGGTTCTGAGATCAACTGGCATCCAGCCTTCCACCCGTCCCCAGCACGTCAAGCAGACCATGGCCCTAAGTGCCATGTCCAGTCTTTCCTTAAACACCTCCAGGGATGGTGACTCCACCACCTCCCTGGGCAGCCCATGTCAATACCTAATCCCTGTTTCTGTCCAAAAATTCCTGCTCCTGCCCCTGACAAACATCCCCTGACAGGCAGGTCCTCATGTCCTCTTGTCCTATTGTCTGTTGCCTCGCAGAAGAGGCTGAGCCCACCTGGCTCCACCCTCCTGTCAGGAAGTTGTGGACAGTGAGAAAGTCAGCCTCAAGCCTCCTCCAGGTTGGAGAACCCCAACTCTCTCAGCTGCTCTTCCTAGGACGTGCACTTGCCCAGTTCCATTGCCCTGCTCTTGACCCACTCCAGCCCCTCAACGTTCTTCCTGAATTGAGGGGCCCAGAACTGGACACAGCACTCCAGTAAGTGGACCTTTGGGACATGGACTCAGTGCACTGTTAATAGGTCGTTCTTCTGCATCTAAACAAGGAATATTGGTAATACCAGGTGTTATTGATGCTGACTATACTGGCAACATTGGCATTA
>NW_020957061.1:27220-29797 GCF_003031625.1 Empidonax traillii | reverse complement strand
TTCACAATGTGAATGATGTGCAGAAGTTAGTAGGAGATCTGCAGTGGGTCAGACCCATTTGTGGCATAAAAAACACAGACTTAAAACCTTTACTGGATATGCTCAGAACTGGTAATCAATTGACAGAAGCTCGACCATTATCAGATGCTGGAAAACAGGCCCTACAGACAATTGAGCAGAAACTGGCACATGCTTTTTCAGGGTGATTGCTTCAAGAGAAACCTGCTCAACTTATCATCTATAACACAAACACAGAAGTTGCAGGAATACTTTGTCAATGGGACATAACGCAAAAAAATCCTTTATGGATCCTAGAATGGGTTTTTCTTCCTTCATCATTATCTAAAACAATTGTTACCCCTGTAGAAGCAATAACACTCTGTATACAAAAAGTTGTAGATCGCTGTTTGCAAATATCTGGAAAGCATCCCAATGAAATTGTTGTCCCATTACGACAGGATCAGACTGCAACAGCAATTCGCACAAATGAAACATCTGCCCTTGCAGTAACAGGTCTTTCTGTGACTTTAACCTGTCACTTTCTGTCACATCCACTGTTCAAAATCACTTTGAATTTGGAATCATGTTCCTTACTCAGCAAACACCCCCTAGCAGGTCTTACAGTCTTTACAGATGCCAGCAGTCGCACTGGTAAAGCTGGCTTTGTCTGGCAGATTCAAGATACTTGGAATTCAGAAACTGTCATAGCTGATGGTTCTGTACAAGTTTTGGTATTAGTAGCTGTAACACGAGTTTTTGCAAAGTGGCCACAATGTCCTTTGAATATTGTATCAGACTCTGTGTTGTTGGCCTTGTGTCTCACCTGCATCGTGCACTTTTTAAAGAAGTCTCCAATAAGGCCCTGTTTTATGTCATTTATCAATTGTGGCATCTTTTAGATGACCACAGATTCCCCTTTTTCAGTACTCACATCAAAAGTCACACTACGTTACCAGGATACCTAGTAGAAGGCAATGAAAGAGCTGATTTGTTAGTTTTTGTACCAGCAGAGCTAATGCCAAAACCTGATTTACTGGGACAACACATCTCTCCCATGCATTTTTTCCTCAGTCAGCTAAAGCTCTGAAACATCAGTTTCCTATTTCTCTGACTGAAGCTGGAGCTGTTTTAACTGCGTGCCCCGACTGTGCACTTGTGCCTAACATTCAGCCTCAAGCAACCAACAAAAGAGGGTTATCTGCTTTACAACTCTGGCAGACAGATGTACCAGAATTTGCACCTTTTGGTAGACATATCTCCCCTTCAGAACTCTTACACAAAAACACTTCATGTATTAAATTGTTTTAATCCTCCTGGTGCGGGTGACAATTTGCCAGCAACACAGAGACATATTATACACGATCACAATATGGATCAGAATATACACAAACCTTTGGTACAGGTTTATGACCCTGTCCTGAATCAGTGGAAAGGACCATGTATGTTGTTAACCTGGGGAAGGGGTTATGCTTGTGTTTCCACAGACAATCAAGAACCCTGATGGGTTCCAGCAAAATGGATAAAGCCGTGGCTACAGCATGACTCATGACTCAGCCATTCCCATTAGAGCATGAAGCTGAAGCAAGATGTCTGTACAGACTGCATTGTGTCCTCACTCCGTGGTTACAGGCTACTAGTCTCCAGGATTCGACAGAAGTGACACCAGAAGCTCTGTTGTGAGGAGAAATAGAAACAATACTACAAGCCCCTCCAGGATTAGAAGAACAATTGCGTAATGCTTGTCATACACACGGGTATCAACGTAAACCGTGGATTTGTGTGCACTGTAGTGGTTGTAATCAAAGTTATTGGAGGGTTGGACGTAATTCTGATGCAGTTGCACAGCATCTACTATGTCATGTTTGTGATTATCAGTTAAGAAATAAGCTTACTCCTGAGAGATGGTTTAGTGACCTGGCTGCCTCCCTCTCCTTTCTGCGCCTTGCCCAAGGCCTGAGTGCTCTGGCAGCTCAGTCACTGCTGTGGGTCAGTGCTGGGACCATGGGCAGGGACAGGCCCTGGAACTGCTGGCACAGAGCTGGGCTCCTTAACATCATTTCCATCAGGAAAGGGGAACCCCCCTGGGCAGTTCCTGAAGACTCTGTTCTTTTTAAGAGGTTTATGTAAAAAATAAGCCAAGGAATAGTCGCTCCAAAGTCTCCTGGTTTGGCTTGTTTCCCCATTCAGGCCATGCAGGGAGAGAAGGACTCACTGTGGTGCTTCAGGGCCTGAGGGCTGGCTCAGATGTTCTGTGCTGGTGGCCAATGGACAAATGGTCTCCACGTCCCCTGCCTGGGGCTCTGCAGCTTGTGCTGGCTCTGATGGCAGGGGAGGACTTGTGTGTAGGAAATGAGGAAGTGCAGGAGAGCACAGAGGATCTGCAGCCCTTCCCATCCAGCCAGCAGTGACTGGAGCCCTGGAGCAGAATCCTGCCCAGGGTGGAGTCACCCACAGCTAAAGAACTAAATGTCCCTGGGAACTGGTAAAGGAGAGTTCTGCAACCCCAGGGGACACAGCAGGAACAGAGAAAGGCCTCTGGCCAGTGACTCCTCTTGCCCTCAGTGAACTCCCCCTGTG
>NW_020957061.1:23391-24973 GCF_003031625.1 Empidonax traillii | reverse complement strand
GGCCTTTGTGCCCTTGGCTCTGGCAGCTGCCTCTGCCCCTCAGGCCACCACAAGACACTTTCCTTTGTCTGCCTGCACTCCTGGCCTGCAAGGATCTGCTCTCAGGAGTCCCTGGGGAGGCTTTGTCAGTGCCTGCCCTCAGTGGGGCCCAGCAATGCTTCAAGGCACTGGCAGTTTGCCTTCTGACTTCTTGAGCAGCTTCTTCAATCTTCTCTCAGTACTTGAGAATCATGGACTCTGTTGCAAGTACTCTGTGGGACTCATTAAAATCAAAAAATCCCTTGTGATTTCTTTGTTTTCCTTTAGTTGTCTTCAAGGCAATTTCAAAACATGTCTTCAAAGTTTTTACTTTCCTTTTTTGTTTTAATTCAAGGATGGATATTTTGCAGTTCAGTGGAAAGGTGATAGAGGTGTTCTCCAAGTGATCTTGATGCTGTTTCCTCAGGAGATCCACACTGACCCTGTATGATCAACCTTGCTCCTCACCCCCCAACCTCACCAGTTCTGACATGGCCCATCTTGGACTGACATCACCCTTCTTGCATTAGACTTTACCTCAGAGCTCTGCAGCTGGATGTTCCAGCCCCGTGGCACCATCTCCCACCTGCTCTCCTTAAAGCTCTGCTTGCACACAGGCCCAGGAAAAGTCTTCCTTCTTATAAGAAGAGAGAAGAAATGTAAAGCATTCATAACCTCCCCAAACATCAAAACACCTGTAAGCACATGCTCAGCACAAGCTCCCCCTAATGTTGTCACCTTTGTATCAGGGACAACGTCACCAGAAACGTTTTTCACAGCTTGATACAAAAGGATTGATAGAAACACAATTGAGGAGCTTGCTGTATTGGTTCATTAGGATACATGCCCAGAATAAAGACAAGCACAACAGTCATTCAAACACTACAAAATATCTTGTATTGCAATGAGAGTAAAAAACTATTAGCAAAGAGAATCAAAAGCTAAACAAGAATACAAAAAATCCTTCTTTATCTATTGGTGTTCATACTATACTACGAACAACCTCTATTACAGCATTAGCTAGTAAAAAGGGATCTAAAGGGATTTAAAAAGGGATATAAAATGTTTACTTTCTTGGTTGCTTCCTATCAACAAGCTGTGCTCACCTGCACAGACAGGCCAGGCCTACCACGCTCTGCAGGGCTGGTCGGTGCCCGTGCTGGGCGGGTGTCCCCGCGGAGCAGCACAGTGTGGATGGAAGGATGAGCATCGCTCCCCCCAGCAGTGCTGACACCCCATTCCATCAGCTCTACATTACACTATGGAGGGCCAGGATGCAGCACAAGGTGGTGCTTGAGTGGCAGCCAAACAGCGCCCGTTCATCCCCTCATGGCAACAGTCTGGGCGTGCCCCACTGGAGGGCAAGGGGCCAACGACCCCTGCCCACATCATCTTCCTCTCCATCACCTTCCTCAGCCCTATGGACGACCTGTACCATTGTGTTTCAAGGGGATTTGTATCTCTCTTGCAGAGTGGAGCCAAGCCAAGGAGGAACTCAGCTCTGATTATGGGGGACATCCAGTTAACTTTGCTAAAGGTACAATGGGCCTTACAATGAACTTGT
>NW_020957061.1:15958-22495 GCF_003031625.1 Empidonax traillii | reverse complement strand
CGGAACTGAGCCCACCCTTTAATCCTGAGGTTCATCCGCCGGGGCCAAGCACGCTTGGACGGTGGCAGCGAGGTCCTCAGGACGTAGATGGATTGCCTTACAGGGCTAGTGAGCTCCATCTGCCCGGGGAGTGTCCTAACCGGGAATCGAACCCAGATCTCAGCGTTGACAACGCTGTGGTTTCTCACCCCTCTCTGCTCCACTAAATCAAAAACACCCCCCTTACAAGGCTCAGGGCTTGCTTTCGTGGGTGGAACAGCAGTCGTTCACTCGTAGGAGTGCTGGGCTGGAATTGCCTGTCCGACAGCCAACATCGCCATGGACGAAGGGACCTCCCAGACCAAAGGGGTCCCCACAGAAAGCTCTTGTTCTTTGTGTAGTGCCGAGAGTGGCTCAGCAACTGCACTGGAGAGACAGTGAGTCAGGTTTAGGATTGGTGTTAGGGGTTAGGATTTAGGATAAGGATTAGGGTAAGGGTTACAGTTAGAGTTACGGTTAGGGTTAGGGTTATGGTTAGGTTATGGTTAGGGTTAGGGGTTAGGGTTAGGTTTAGGTTCAGGGGATTTATTCAGTTTACATGTAGAGTTCAATATGGACGAAGATGTGGCAATCTAAAAACCCAAACTAACGTGATCCCAGTATGGGGTAAAACTGGAATGCTTTTTTGGACAGAAAGTACATTTTTAAGGCCTTTGGGACTGGATGTGTTAACGGCAGGATGGGTTACGATTAGGTTATGGTTAGGGTTAGGGGTTAGGGTTTAGGGTTAGTTTTAGTTTTAGGGGGTTTATTAAGTTTACAGTCGGGTTCCATATGGCTGATGATGTGGGTCTAAAAAACCAACCTAACACGATCCTGGTATGGGGTTAAACTGGAATGCTCTTTTGGACAGAAAGCACAGTTTTAAGGCCTCGGGGACTGGACGTGTTAATGGGGGGATGGGTTATGATAATTTGGAAGTTCCACAAGTTTTTACTACAGTTCCCAAATAGGTAAATTTTTCTTCAAGCAGGATCAAAGGAATTTAGGTGGTTTTAGACATAGTTTAATAACATAATCTCAAGAAGTGCTTTCTTGATTATACTGGAGCCAGCTCAGTCCATAAGGCTGTACTTTGACAGATCCTGTGACAGGGGTCCAGCTTCTTAGATCCCGGCATGTTTGTCAGCCTCTGCTTTCCAAGGTTTGCCACTCAAACCCTGCAAGCTCCTTTCTGCTGACAGCTTGGTTTGGTTGGCTACAGGTGACTTCACAAGGACAGTGGTGACATCACAGGGACACCAGTGACATCATTGGGGACACTGGTGACATCACAGGGGACAGTGGTGACATCATTTGGGACACAGGGACCATTCCTGGGGACAGCTTGTCACTGGATACCAGGGACATCACAGGGGACTGGTGACATCATAGGGACAGTGGTGACATCATTAGGGATGTTAGTGGCATCACAGGGGACATGGTGACATCACTGGGGATGTTGGTGACATCACTGGGGACTAGTGACATCACAGGGTCAGCAGTGCCACCCTCAGGACATAGGTGACACCCTGGAGACAGTGATGACATCACAAGGACACTGGTGACATCACAGGGATTGGTGACATCAGCAGCAGACCAGTGACATCACTGGGGAAAGCAGTAACATCACAGGGACATTGGTAACATCAAAGGACACTGGTGCCACCTCTGGGGACATCAGTGATATCACAGAGGACCAGTGACATCACTGGGGACAGTGGTGACATCACAAGGGGTGACATCACAAGTGGTGACATCACAAGGGGTGACATCTTTGTGACTCGCACATGTATTGACAATGTCTGATGGATAAATCCAGATCAAATCTCTTCCCTGTATTGTACTGATGAAGGGTGATCAAAATATAAAGCAATGATACAAGACTGTAGCCTTAGTTGCTTACTAGCTAATTTTGAGATAGGATAGGGCCTTGCTTGCTTATGCTAACTCACGGAGAGGATATAGTTAATTTTACAAGGAAGGCTTTACAGGAACAGAAAACCTTGGAGCTTCCATAAGGGGCTTTGAGGCTCAAGAGAAGGGACCTTGAAGGTTGATAAAGAGAGGCTCCTGGAGATGATACCAATTTTGAGTTAATTGGACGCTGCTAACTCAACAGTTCTTAGCAGAGGTAAAAAGTTCAAGCTGAGGAAGACTTCATTCAAAAACCCCCAAAGACCCCCGAAAGAAGACCCCAAGGGGTGTTCCAAGGCTGAGTTATAGGAGTGGTGTATGTTAATGATTCCCCTCCCACTTTTCTGGAATTTGCTGACACAACTAATGCACATGTAACACAACTAGTGTATATCTAATACAACTCATGCATATGTAACATTACACTGCATAAAAGGAGATGAACATGACTCAAACTGATTTTATGAAGATTGCATAACGATGACTGCATGCCCAGCTCCTGGTACAGTCTTACTCCCTTCGATGGCACCCATCTTGGACTTTGATCTGTGAACAGACAGGCGTAGCACCTCCCCCAAGTTATGAGGGGAAAAAGCTCCACCCATTTTCCTGTTATAAGATCTTTATAGAGAACTTTTGCTTGGGTTGGAACAACAGGTCTGGAGGGAGAAAAGTGTTTGATCTCTCTCCATTCAATTTAAAAAATTGAGCAGAGAGGTGGCCTTTTGAAGCTGTTCCTGGGGAGTGAGTCCTAACAAAGACTTTTATTGTCTCTCCAACACGGTCTGGAGTGTGTGATGGGCTCTTTCAACAACGCTCTGAGCAGTTGGAGAGTGAGGAACACCCATGTGGTGCTCGATTCCCCACAGCGCAAAGAAGTCTTGTGTGGCCTTAGCCACAAATGAGGGTCCATGATCCATCTTTACCTACTTGGGCACTCCCATGTGGGTGAAGGCAGCAAGGAGGTGTCTTTGGGTGTCCCGGCTCTTTTCCCCAGGATGTACAGTGGCAACTATAAACCCTGAGAACCTATCAATAGGTACATGCACGAATTTACATTTTCCAAATTGCCCAATGTGTGTGACATCAGTCTGCCAAATTTATAGAGGCTAAAGGCCCCTAGGGTTTACTCCTTCTGGTGGTAGTGGAGCCACTAACTGGCAATCTGAACAGGATGTGACTGTGTCTTGTGCTTGTGCTCTGGTAAGGCCTAATTCCTTTTAGAGGGCTTTGGCATTCTGGTGAAAAAACCCATGGGATAGTCCAGCTTGTTCTGTGCGCTGGGGACCCACTGCTGCAGCTGCAAGATGATCTGAGAGGTGATTCCCCTCGGCTATTGGGCCTGGCAGTGCTGTATGAGAACAGATGTGTACTTTAAAGAAAGGAAAATTATGGTTATTAATGATATAAATCAATAGTTTAAAAATATTAAATAACTGCTGATTAATAATTTCTTTCAATTGAGTGTTCTCACATCTTTGTACCACACCAACAGTGCAACTGGAATCTGAAAATGTTTAGACTTTCATCAAATAAAGACAGGACCCTAACAACTGCAGACAATTCTACAAGCTTTGGTGAGCCTGAAACTTTATGGATATCTTGATGCCAACTGTTTCCATCATTCCAAACTACCACAGCATTGCCTATTGTTCCTGATCTGTCTGTAAACACCGTGTCTGCTTTTGGAATTGGAGACCAATTCGTTTTATATTGCAAAGGAATTTGGTTTATTTTTTTACTTAATTTACATGCAGGGAGGCGGATTTTTATTTGCCCTTTAAATTCTGACATGGCAATCTGAAAGTCTGCATGATTTTCATTTGTTCGTTCAAGGTGCTAGGAAGTCCAAGGCAAATAGATCACTTGTGGGTCTTCTCCTGAGAGATTCCCAGCACCTTGTCTGACCCTTCACACATAATTTAGAAATTAACTCTGGAAGGGAAACAATAGTTTTCATAAACTGATGTGCCGAAAAGATCCATTCCCATATAGCAAATTGTGAATTGTCATTATGAAATTGACCCAATAGCCCAAAAGGTTGTGTCGGACCCCTTAACATAACTAACACTGATGGAACACCCAGGAGGCATTCTGTGGACCTTTATGGAAGAAAGCTTTTTATTCACAATGGAAAGGGACTGCTGGGCTTATAATGTGAGCTTCCTTGATGATGTCAGGGCAGGATCTCCCCACAGCAGTTGAAAAAGCGGGTGGAGATCATCCATAGAAACTCCAGTCACCCATCACAGCCAATTTATTGTTCCAAGCATCTTCTGAAGGTCATTCAGGGTGGATACAAGAGGTACTATCTCAACCTGTTGTGATGTTATTTCTCTTTGTGAGATCCACCACCCCACATCATTCCAAGGAACTGTAACTTGGATTTTGTCTTCAGCCACTTTAAGGCCTTTCTCTGCTAAAACTGAAATTGCTGTTGGAGTGAGTTTGTGTAGTTCTTCTGGAGTACCTGTTGCAAATAATCATCCATAGAGTGATAAAACTCTGCTTGGGGAAATCGCTGGAGTAATGGGGACAACAAATCTGAGACATTCTTTTGGCACACAAGGGGCTGTTACGCACACCTTGTGGCAGGACCTTCCACTGGTGCCTTTTAAGTGGTTCTACCACATTAACTGAGGGGACAGAAAACGCAAATTTAGGTCGGTCATCTGGATGTAGAAGTTTGGAAAAGAAGCAATCCTCGATGTCAGTTACTGTTACTGGCCACTCCTGTGGAATCCTAGCAGGGGAAGGCACTCCAGGCTGGAGGGCTCCTATTGGTTTTATGACCTCATTGATTTTACACAAGTCTTGTAGAAGTCTCCATTTGCCAGGAGCCTCTCAAAATGCAAAAGATGGGTGAGTTCCATGGACTGGTGGACTCTTCCATGTCACCTTTTTCAATTTGATCCTCTATTAATTGTCCTATTGCTATCAGCTGATCCCCTCTCAGGGGACACTGGTCAACACAAACCGAGTGAGTTCCCTCCATATGAGTGACCTCTGGCTCTGCCGCGCATTGGGCGCCATCTGTCACAGCACAGGGGAAGAACGGGCCCCACCACAGAGTTGGGGTGAAGCCAAATGGTCCTTTATTACAGGGTAGCCCTGGCTTTTAGAGGGTTCTGAGGGAAAGTGGGGGGAGCAAAGTGGGCGCAGCAAGGGAGGAGCAAACCATCCAGGGACACAGAAGGAAAATGGGGGTGATGCTACCAATACATGGAAGTGACCATAGAAGGGACATAACTGTATCAAAAAATAGGGAATAAATGTAACATGTAAAAAATATAATTTATATAAATAATAATAAATAAGGTACACTGCAATGTGGCAACAGGTAAAAAGGGGGTTAACACAGGGTACAGAACATAGGGGACCCCTCATAAAAAAGACAGAAGGATGGGGGGTACATTTCAAGTGTACCCCCGGTGGTCCAGGGGAAAATTCACTGCACTGTCACTGCAGAGACCCGGGTTCGATTCCCGGTCGGGGCTCCTCCCCAGGCAGATGGAGCTCGTTAGCCCTGTAAGGCAATCCATCTACGTCCTGAGGACCTCACTGCCACCGTCCAAGCGTGCTTGGCCCCGGCAGATGAACCTCTGGATTAAAGGGTGGGCTCAGTTCCACGCACACTGTGTCTCACCTAAAAAATCCAATGCGCAGGCTGGAAGGTGGAAAGACCTTCCCCGGTTCTTCGTTCGCGAAGAGACTGGCCATTATAACACTCACATTATATATAACAGAATACAACAATATGAAGTTTATAGTTTAACAAAAGTCCACACAACTCGGGTAACCACTTGAAGGCAGTGAATGTGGAAGTCTTGAAAGTTTCACAGACTTTTTCTTTAGTCTCCACTTCACGCTTCCACATCTCATAACCATCAGGTTTTTGGCTCCCCACAGCCTTTGGATCTCAGGGACTGAGAGCAGATTGCACAAACCTTCCCATGGGTCAGAGAGAAACTCCAAGTACCTCAGGGCATTAGTGGGTGCAACTGAGGGCCATTCCCAAAACAGGCTTCTCATGGACCCCCTTCGAAGAGATAATTGGAGGCCACGATGGCACAAAGCTCTCAAAGACTCTATCAAAAGCAAAACCCAAAGTCCCCCTAAAAACTGAGCTCCTTGAAAGAATTAATGAGCTCCAGTGAGTGTCACTACTGACACAGGCTCTCAAGGTTAAAGCAGATAATTGCAGAGGATTGCACAAACCTCTCAAAGATTCAGTGTGGAAAGGAAAATGAAAAGTACTTTGAAAAACCTGCAGGCCCTTGAAGCATTAACAAACCTCACTGAGTCTCCTCATTGACAAAGGCTCTCAAGGGACTAACTAAAGCAGATCTTTGAAGGTCATGACTGCACAAACCTCTCAGAGACTGTCAAAAATAAGTGCCTAAAAAAACTTTAAGTATCTTGAAGCATTAATGAGCCCCACTGAGTGTTGTTACTCTAATAAACACTGCTAGAATTCATCTCAGTAAAAGAAACAAATGAACTACTAGAGCCTCATAAAAGAATAAAAGAAACGGATTGTAAAATTTAATTACACCCCCATAAAGAGATAAGGCAGGCCATTTGTAAGGCCATCAAGGTCAT
>NW_020957061.1:12540-15627 GCF_003031625.1 Empidonax traillii | reverse complement strand
ATGAGCCCCACTGAGTGTTGTTACTCTAATAAACACTGCTAGAATTCATCTCAGTAAAAGAAACAAATGAACTACTAGAGCCTCATAAAAGAATAAAAGAAACGGATTGTAAAATTTAATTACACCCCCATAAAGAGATAAGGCAGGCCATTTGTAAGGCCATCAAGGTCATAAGTCATAAACCGTCTCCTCTTTCCTAAAATGAATTATGGTAGAATTCTAATCTTCTAGGTGCCTTGTTGTCCGAGAACGTATGAATTATAAGGAAACTGTCACTGTTGTAGAGATAACAACCGAGCTTTAGTTGTGAAAACCATCATCAGCGCTGGGCTCCACGAACGAAGATTTGAGAAGGGCTCTACCCACACTTGCTACAAGCGCACTGATGGCTAAAAAGGCCAATGGGAGATAGACAAGTCCGGTTGCAGAAGGCACAGCAGAAAGACTCCCCAGGTGAGATCGACAAGACGCGATTCTTTCTGTGTTGTCTTTTCTCCTTGAGAGTGATCCTGCGTGTGTTCTCAGAAGCAGCAGTAGTGTTACAGATGGTGTGTTTCCAGGCCTCCTGAGTGGAGGCCAGGGTAGATCAATGGTGATAATCAATACGGCCAAGGCTGAGGGATTGTTTCAGGCAGTCCTTGTATCTCCTCTTTGGGGCTCCTCTCTCACTGCAGCCAGTGGCAAGTTCCCCACAGAGCACAATCTTAGGGTGGCAGTGGTCCTGCATCCTGGAGATGTGCCCTGCCCAGCACAGCTGTGTTCTCAGCAGCATGGCCTCAGTGCTTGTGACTGCTGCCTGTTCAAGGACAGACATGTTGGTCACACAATCCATCCAGTGGATGTTTAGGATTGTACGGAGGCAGCGCTGATGGAAGCGTTCTAAGAGACGCAAGTGGTGGCGGTAAATGACCCACGATTCAGACCCATAGAAAAGAGTAGACAGTACAATGGCTCTGTAAACACTGATCTTGGTACTTATCTTCAGGTGTGTGTTTCTCCAAACTCTATAAAAGAGTTTACCAAAAGCTCTGTATGCCTTTGCTAACCTGTTGTCTATTTCTGCATCAATCTTACCGTCCGAGGAGATGATGCTTCCCAGGTAATTAAATTGCTGGACTGATTTGAGTTCTGATTCACCAATGCTGATAGGGGGATGATGGGAGACTTCCTGAGGTGCTGGTTGGTAGAAAACTTCTGTCTTCTTCAAGCTGACTTCCAGCCCAAGAAGTTCAGCAGCCTCTGCAAAGCAGGATGTTAAACGCTGCAGAGCTGCTTCTGTGTGGGCCACGAGGGCGGCATCATCAGCGTAAAGCAGCTCACGGACAAGATGATTTAAGGTCTTAGTGTGGGTCTTTGGTTGCCTTAGGTTGAAGAGGCTCCCATCAGTACGATATGGGATGTAGATACCATTATCTTCATCCAAGTCTGCCATGGCCCTTTGGAGCATCATGCTGAAGAAGATTGTGAATAGAGTTGGTGCGAGAACACAGCCTTGCTTCACACCATTGGTTATTGGAAAGGGCTCAGAAAGTGCATCGCCATATCTGACTTGACCACGCTGGTCCTCATGAAACGAGATGATCATTCTGAGGAATTTGGGAGGACATCCTAAACGTTCCAAAATCTGTCACAGACCTTTTCTGCTCGCAGTATCGAAAGCCTTGGTAAGATCAACAAAGGTAACATAGAGTCCTTTGTTCTGTTCCCGACACTTCTCTTGCAGTTGTCTGAGAACAAATACCATGTCTGTGGTACCTCTGTTGGCTCGGAAACCACACTGGCTTTCAGGTAGAAGATCTTCTGCTATGGTGGGTATTAGTCTGTTCAAAAGAATTGTTGCAAGGATTTTAGCAGCAATGGAGAGCTTTTGGTAATTTGAGCAGTCTGATTTATCTCCTCTCCTCTTGTACAAGGTGATGATGACAATGTCACGAAGGTCTGAAGGCAGTTCACCTCATTCCCAACAACGCATCATGAACTCGTGAAACTTAACATGGAGTGCTTGGCCATCGTACTTCCAAATTTCAGGTGGGATTCTGTCAACCCCAGCTGCCTTGTCGATTTTCACCTGCTGTATTGCTTTAAGAGTTTCGCCCATGGTGGGGGCAGTATCCAGTTCAGTTTTCATTGGTTGTTGTGAGATGTACTGCATTGCTGAGTCTTGAACTACACGGCTGGTACTGAAGAGAGTCTGGAAGTGTTCAGACCATCGATTCAAAATGGAAGCTTTGTCTGTGAGAAGCATTAGGCCATCTGTACTGAGTAAAGGGCTTTGAACCTGGTGTGTAGGACCATAGGCTGTTTTCAGAGCCTCATAGAATCCCCCGTAGTCACCTGTATCTGCGCATAATTGGATTTTTTCCGCTAGATTGGTCCACCACTTGTTCTGGATGTCACAAAGTTTCTGTTGTAGCTTGCTGCATGCGAGTCGAAAGGCTGCTTTTCTTATATGACAAGATGGCTGAGCGAGGTGGGCTTGGTGAGCAGTTCTCTTCTTACTCAGCAATTCTGGGATCTCATGATTGTTTTCATCAAACCAGTCCTTGTTTTTCTTGAAGGAGAACCCTTAGAATTCTTCAGAGGACTGCAGAATGCTATTTTTAATAAGTTGCCAAAGCACTTCACGAGAGGGATCTGTGGAATGAGCTTTGAGCCTGGATTGAAGATTTGCCTGGAAACTGTCCCTCACTATAGCTGTTTGAAGACTGTTACCTTGAAGTCTCCTTCTAGGAATGTCGCCCTTTTAAGGTTTGAACTTAAGGTGGAGGTTAAGTTTACAGCGTACAAGGTGATGATCTGTTTGGCATTCTGCACTAGGAAAATTATAACCTATTATATCTATCTCTCTATCTCTCTATCTCTCTCTCTATCTATCTATTTTTCTATCTATCTGTCTATCTACCTATCTTATAATCTGTCTAATCTATCCATACCCTACTATCTATTGGCACACTGTGATGAAACTGTGACCCAGCTCAAGCCCTAAGGTGTGTTTAGGGCAGTCCCAGGCTGGTGACAGGAATCACTGGGTGAGCCCAGGCTGGCAGTGTGTGCTTGGGGCAGCCAAATGCCCGAGGTGCTGTCCCT
>NW_020957061.1:3155-10388 GCF_003031625.1 Empidonax traillii | reverse complement strand
GTTGACCTCTTCAAGTCTCTCATTGGCTCTGAAACGTTCAGAGGCACACAAAGAGTCACCTTGGGCAGTAACGCTTTGGCAAAGTTCCCCTCCATGTCCTTGACTATTCCTTGACTTCTAAATGCCAAGGGGATGAAGAGCATCCAAAACAAGCACATCCTTTGATCTGAGCTTGTGCAGAGGGCCTGTTTCCAAGAAATCACACCAAGTGCAAGGAGCAGCAAGTGTCACCTCCATAAGAACTCTGGGCTACCCTTCTGGCCTTCAAGGGAAAGCTCAAACCTCAGAGCCACTGCTAAAACATAAAGATCATTCTTAGTTTTGATTCACAGAATCCAACTCTGCTCTCTGAGAGGCCTCTCCTTATTCAAACAGGAAAGGCCACAAGATTCATCTTTTCTGTCACACACAGGAGGAGGAGATTAGAGATTGGCAAAAAGACTGCCTGTTAAATCAACATCAGCTGGAAAAAGACACCACTAATGCTGTAATGGTGCTACTGTGGTGTTACTGCTGGAACTCTCTAGAGAAAGGAAGACAGGTCTGGTGATGGGAAGGGTCTTGAGGTACTTTCCCCACAAATATGCCATGTTATGCTTTCACACATTGTGCTGGCCAGATGTAGAAAAGAGATTTTAGAAGGAAAATGTACAAAGAAAAAGGAGTCTGTGATTACCACTCCAAAAAAGCATGGACTTACCTATCCAGTTTCTTTGCGAGGCTTTTGCTGGTTTTCACTTCCTGCAGGTACAGCTCTTTGTACTTGTCCACTGCTGGCTGTCTGGATTCTTTTTGAACAGGTCTTTCTTGTTGGTTGCTTTTTGTCCTTCCCAGTGCACGTTCAAGATCTCTAGTTCTGTCTTCTAACTGTTTTTTCAGGGAGTCAAAATGACTGCTTCTGATTTCTTCTAATGTGTCGTGGTAGGCTGTCTGTGCCTGAAGGAGACAGTGCACCTTCAATCACCCCAAGAAAAAGAGAGCTCTCCCCAGCAGAAAATTGCATGGACCCAATTTCAGGGCTTTGCTCAGAGAGGCGGCTGTGCCTCCTCCCAAGCAGCAGCAGTCAAGGCAGAACCCAGGAGCTACCAGGCTAAATAATTCTTCTCATTCAGAAAGAAGCCAAATCAGCACTCTTAGTCAAAGCTATCAATGAAAAGACACTGTATGTGCAGGACAGGGCATATTGAAAAGGATGCTTCAAAGACAATCAGAGCATCCCCACCTGCACCCCCCTCACCCCACCCCTGTCATTTCAGGGACTCATTTTCTGAGCACTTTCCCCCTACAAGGACAAAGCAGCACCCCAATGTCTGGCCATGACAGCTGCAAGTTGCCAAAGCCATTGGAGGATGAGCAGCCAGAACCAGGGGTGGGGTTTGGGGGTTGGAGCTCAGCCCTGGGGGGTTGGAGCTCAGCTCTGGAGCCAGAGGGGAGGCTGCAGCAAGCAGGAGAGACTGCCTGGTTGTTTCTTTGTCTTTTGCCTGTCGGAGGAGAGTTTTGCTGCTGTTCTCTGCGCAGCTGTTTGCTGGTTACGAGCCTGGCTCACCGCGGGGTCCTCACCAACCGAAAATCGTGAATTTTCTTCCACTGGGAGAGCTTTCTGTTTCCCTCCCCCTTCCCCCCTCCTCCATCACCACCTGGCGGCAACCAGGGATCCCACAGTGCCGCCCGCTGACGGGTGCTGGCCATTGCAAGTTCTACTCCTCCAGTGATCCAACCAGCGCCACCTGGTGACTACTATAGAACATTACAAGTTCTGCACTTTTTGATAACTCAACAGCGCCACCTGGTGAACGGTATAAGACATTACAAATTTTGCATCTCCGGTGACCCGACGGCGCCCCCTGCTGACTGTGGCTGGAACTGCACCAAAGGGTGCTAAAAATTGAACTATTTGATTTTCTTTTTGCCGGTTTTATCAGTTTTGTTCTTGAAGGGGATTATTGGTGAGTATAGGGGTATTGCTTGGTTGCTTTACTTGGTTTTTTTCGTGTTCCTGTTAATACACACATACCTTTTAATAAAGGGCTGTTATTTTTTTCCCTTTTCCATAATTTGTTTTCCTTCAGTTGAAGCCTCTTAATTTCGAATTTATAATTGCTTGAAAAGGAAGTTTGGGTCTTTTTCTCCTAATCCATCCTCAGCAAACGACCTTTGTCTCATTTAAACTGGGACATTAATTGGCGCCCAACGTGGGGCTCGAGAGAGGAAAAGTGGAAAAGGAATAACTGCCCTTGTGTGACTTTATACGTGTTTGTGAACCTGTAAGCACCATGAAGTCTAAGATTGCTGCTTTTCTGTGGTATATGATTATGCCGAGATCTATGTCCCACCTGTCGATGTTTTTCAGCTCTGACACTATGACCCTCATTGTAATAAGTATGTTTGAGATCTCGCACTGGTGTTATGACATAGCAAACTCAGCACCTGTTATTTTCCTTCGGGATATGTTTTCACGGATATATTACTGCTCTAACCTACACTGTCTCCTTTGGGGTTTTAAGGATAATGGCACCTATCCCTATGGAGAAACACAGGGGGGTATATTTGCCCAGCCCTTCATACATCTTCCCTTTGGCTCCAATACAATGGTCTCTGAGAAATTTAAACTCTCTTTAGATGTAAGAGACATTTTCTCTTTTGTGCAAGGTGTCATAACTATTGCCACAGTGTCATATCTAATATTCGTGATTAGGTCCAGAATTGACCAAGAACGGGCACAGAAGCCAGCCCCAGGGGTGGAAAAACTCGAGTGGCATGGGCCATGGGAGGACTTGGGTAAATTTCTAAAAAGTGGTTCAGTTCCTCCAACATGGAAGTTCACTCTCGAACATTTCCTAGACCCTACACAGATAATAACAGCTGTGAGGGAGAGAGGTCATGATAACCCATAGAGAGACAGTTGGTAGATGCATGTGGGGTTTTAGCCGTTGCCTACAAAAAGTTGCTCGGTATGGTGCAACCCTCACAGGGAAAAGGAAAAGATGAAAACGAGAGGCCTGATTCAAGGGTGACTCCAGATAAGGCCAGCTCCAAGGGACCAAACAAGTCAATGGAGGTTGCCCCTATCCAAAAGAAGAAATATAAGACCAAATCAGCCCGCCCAGCTGATGATGATGGGGAAGCAGGACCCTCACAGACAGCCAACCCGGAGCCAGAAATCATCACTGAGTCCTTATCGTATGACAACCTCCGAAAATTACGGGCAGACGTCATTCGTCACCCAAATGAGCCTATACTGACGTGGATGATCCGAGTCTGGGACTCTACGGGTGATGTCATAACCCTTGATAGCGGTGAAGCAAGGTACTTGAGGTCTATTGCCCAGGATGTGGGCCTTGAAGAGGCATTTGTGAGAAAATCAAGGCCCCTCTCTCTCTGGGCACGGCTGCTGGATGCTGTGAGAGGGAAATTCATTTACAGAGAGGCCTTGCAGAAAGACCATTTTGCGAAGAGTTGGAAGACCATGGAGGAGGGGATCCGACGCCTGAGGGAAATGGCACTATTGGAAGTACTGTTTGGAAGAGATGTGCAAGCTAGTCACGATCCTGACCAGGTTAGATGTACACCATACATGTGGTGGAACTTCATGCGTATGGGGCCACCTGCACATGTCAGTTACCTGACATCACTGGATGCTGGGGAAAAGAGTGAGCCAGTGGCGCTTATAGTAAATAAACTTCGGATGTATGACAGTATGGTCCAAGAATCACTACACGCCCGTGTTTCCTCTGTAGAGACCTCAATCGATAACCTCACTACCATAGCTACACAACTACAAGATCAGCAAAAGGAAATGCTAGAACAGATGAAGAGAAACATCTTCCAGGTGGCACCAGTGAGAACCGGGTGCCCCCCAGCTAGAGGGGGTAGACAGACCTCATGAACCGAGCTGTGGTATTTCCTATCTGGACATGGAGAAGACATGAGACAGTGGGACAGGAAACCTACCCATGTCTTGGCAGCCTGAGTACAAGAGTTAAAGGACCAGAGAAAAACAAATTCCGTGAAAGTGAGTGCAGTGCCGGTATCCCGTAGGCAGAGATCTGACCCACTAGAAGGTACCTCCCGCCAGTATTTGCAGACGGAAACCTGTGATGAGCAGGACAGAAACCAGTACTAGAGGGGCCCTGCCTCTAACCAGGTAGAGGCATGGGACAACCGTGTCTATTGGACAGTGTGGATCCAGTGGCCTGGCACATCAGACCCACAAGAATATAAGGCTTTGGTTGACACTGGCGCTCAATGCACGTTAATGCCCTCAAGACACGTGGGACCAGAGGCTATTTCCATTTCTGAAGTGACAGGAGGGTCACAGCAGTTGGCCGTGTTGGAAGCTGAAGTGAGTTTGACCGGAAAGGAGTGGCAGAAGCACCCCATTGTGACTGGTCCAGATGCCCCATGTATCCTGGGCATTGACTACCTTAGGAATGGGTATTTCAAAGACCCCAAGGGACATAGGTGGGCTTTTGGGATAGCGGCTGTAGAGACAGAAGCAACTAAGCAGTTGAATTCGCTACCTGGCCTCTCGGACAACCCTTCTGCGGTGGGACTGTTGAAGGTTGAGGAACAGCGAGTGCCAATTGCCACTACAATAGTGCACCATCGGCAGTACCGAAAGAACCGAGACTCTGTGATCCCCATCCATAAGATGATCCGTGAGCTGGAGAGCCAAGGAGTGATCAGCAGGATCCACTCCCCCTTCAACAGCCCCACCTGGCCTGTGCGCAAATCTGACGAAGAATGGAGATTGACTGTGGACTATCGTGGCCTGAATGAAGCCACTCTGCCACTGAGTGCCGCTGTTCCAGACATGTTGGAGCTCCACAAGATAATTGGGGGCCTCTGAGACAGAGATGAGATTCCTGTACAGGCTTGGGAATTACCGGGAGGGCTTTTGAAATTACTGTATGAAAGGGGATAGGGTTAGGGTTAACAAGGGTTAGGGTTAGGATGAGGGTGAGGGTTTGGGTGAGGTTTAGAGTTAGATTTAGGGTGAGGGTGAGTGTTAGGGTTTGGGTTAGGGTTCGGGTTAGGTTTAGGGTAGGGTTCGGTTTCAGTTTAGGGTTAGGGTTTGGGTCCGGGTTAGGGGTTAGAGGTTCAGGTTAGTGTTAGGTTTAGGGTCAGCTTTAGGGTTAAGGGTTAGGGGTTAGGGTTAGGGTTAGAGTTCGGGTTCGGGTTTGGGTGTGGGTTAGGTTTAGAGGTTTTTTTTACTTTTACATCTAGGATTCAGAATGGGGAAAGATACCTGCCAGTTCAAAGGTGCTTTGCACAGGAAACTCTTGCTCTTTGTGTAGTGCCGAGAGTTGTGCACCACCTTCTTTTGAGAGACAGAGGCTAAGGGCTTTCTTTCCTCTTTTGGTGGTCCCAGCATGGGGGTGGCACAGCAACCAACCACAGCCTCGAGAAAAGCCCCACCAGCCCCTCCTCCCTCAATCCATGCCTCAGTTTCCCCACCCTGAGCAGCTCTTGGGGACCCGAGGGGTGGCATCATCCCACCCCAGTACCACCCTCTTCAAGTTCCTCTCCCCCACCAAGCTCGGGGGGCCCAGCAGACATGACCCCCCAGTCCCTGCACCCCGGGGACACGGGGGGCTCCCCTCAGCCCCCACTCAGCCCATCAGTCTCAGCCCATGGAGCCGACCTGGTCCTCCTCCATGTCCTGGCAGAGCTGGAGGGGCGCAGGGCTGGGGACACAGACCGGAGGGTGGGGACACGACGCTGTCACACGGAGGAGGGGACAGGAAACCAAAGCCCCGCTGCCCTTCTCACTCTTCTGACCTCTCCCACCCTTTTATCGTTGGTTTGGGGGGGTCCCAGCACGTTTTGGGGTGTGCTGGGTGCCATGTTGAAGGGCAGGTGCCCTCCCAAAAGCCCCCAAACATCCCCGGCATCCCCAGTGATGTCACCACTGTCCCTGTGATGTCTCTGGTGTTGCCAATGATGTCACAGCTGTGCAATTGGTGTCATCACAGGCCCTGTGATGTCACCAGACAGTTGTGATGTCACTGGTCTCCAGTGATGTCACTGCTGTCCCATGAGATGTCACCACTGTCCCATGTGATGTCACTGCTGTCCTCAAGGGTTGTCCCTGTGTCCCCAAAATGTCACTGCTGTCTCTGTGATGTCACCTCTGTCCCAAGCAGTAGCCCCATGTCCCCGTGATGCCACTGATGTCCCCTGTGGTGTCACCAGAGCTCTGGGATGTCACTGGTCTCCTGGGATGTCACCTCTGCCCCCTTCAGCAAAACTGCAGGCAGAAGGCCCAGCTCCCTGCAGCTGTCCTGTATGCCAGGGCCGGAGGCTTGTGCAGGGCTTGCAGCCAGCAGGGGAAAGAAAGAGCTTTCCTTTTCCCTCTAAAGGCTCACGTGCAAGAGCTGAACAGCAGCACAACCTCTGTTCCGCTGAGGTCCTCCCTCAGCCAGCCCAGGGAGCCCCAGCACAACCAGTGCCCAGGGAGAATTGCCCAGCCCGGCCTGTTCTCTCTGACAGAGCTGCTGAGCTGGGCAAATGGGGCTGGCAGGTCCAGGCTGGGCTTGCTTGGGCTTTGCTGGGCTGGGCAAGGGCTGGGAGCTGGGAGCATTGGGGCTGCTCCTCCAGCTCCTGTTCTCACTGTGTTCTCCTTCTTTCCTTTCCTACTCCACTGGCAATCCCCACAGAAAATGGGGTTTACAGACACCCCTGTAACACCCAGTGGGTTTGTCCCTGTCGTCAGGAATCTGCCCTGTGCCAACCCCTGGGGTCGTCTGCACCAGTTGTGGTGGGGAATTGCCTGCGCTTGGCTTGGCTTGGCAGGGCAACACGTCCACAGCTCCTCCTCTCCTGGAGGACAGAGAGCTGCTCCATGGGGACATATTACCTGACCCTTCTCTTTGGATGAGGCAGAAACATCCCCTTTGTCTTCCCCTTCTCGGGGCGTGGGGCGAAAATCGCCCTTGTCACGGAGCAGCTGCAGGCTCTGCTCCTCCGGTGATCCAACAGCGGCCCCTGCTGACCGGGATTGGAATTGCGCCAAAAAGCGAGGAATACCACACTCTCTCCTTATTTGAGGCGGAGTTTTGGTACAGGATTATTTGGTCGTTTTTGTGTCCCTTCGTTGTTCTACCAATACACATACATCCTTTAATAAAGGGTTGTTATTTTTGCCTTCTCCATACTTTTCACTTGGAGCCTCCTAATTTTGGATTTACAATTGCTTAGAGGGAGGACTTTGGCCTTCCTCATAACTTCTCC
>NW_020957061.1:0-2864 GCF_003031625.1 Empidonax traillii | reverse complement strand
AGTTTTGGTACAGGATTATTTGGTCGTTTTTGTGTCCCTTCGTTGTTCTACCAATACACATACATCCTTTAATAAAGGGTTGTTATTTTTGCCTTCTCCATACTTTTCACTTGGAGCCTCCTAATTTTGGATTTACAATTGCTTAGAGGGAGGACTTTGGCCTTCCTCATAACTTCTCCTCCTTAGGAAAACACTTGTGTTTCATTAAACTGAGAGAGATACAATGAGCAGGACAATGGCAACACAGCCCTTGAGCACTGCCCCAAGCAGGCTGAGTTCAAAGGGGAGCTTGGGGTGGGGTTGGTCCCACTCGTGTTAGGGGGCAGAGACACGAGGACAGCAGGGAGTGAAGGGCAGGAAAAACATCAGAAGGAACTGATGGGCATGGGGATGTCTCCAGGCTGGGCTCTCCTGGTGCTCGGTGGCCCCATCTCTCCAGGACGAGGGTGATGATGGGGGCTCATATAGAGTGTCAGGAGCTGGAAAGTCATCTGGAGAGGCCAAAGGCATGGCCCAGGATAGTGTTATTGTTTTCAGGACTGGAAAATGCCTCAGATCTAGGAGGGGCAGAGTTTCCTCCCAAGGGATTCACATGAGGGGCATAGAGGTCTTCTCCTCTCCCACCTCCAGTCCCACACAGCTCCCTTTACAGAACCTGTCCTTGTACTCCCCATCCCCTGGAGAGCTGCACAAGTGTGTCTCAGATAGGACAGGATAGTCCAGGGCTGTAGGATGACGCTCTGGTGGTTAACCATCCCTGGGGGGCACAACTCCCCCAAGCCGATGTCTTGATCCACTTTCACTCTGCTTACTAGAGCCTGCCAGTTGCCTGGCAGGGGCAGGAAACAGCAAAGCCCGCTCCTCCCTGAGCATGCACATGGCCAGGCAAAGGCTGGAAGGAAGAGCGGGAGCCCAGGCCACTGCAGTAAGGCATTCCCAGGATCAGCTGGTGGCACAGCAGCAGTTGTCCTGGAGCTGCCACTGCCCAATCCTGGTTTCTCAGGATGCTTCCATAGAAAAAGAGGCTATGGGCAGTGCGGGACAAGATCTCCCCGTGGCAAAGGCAGAGGTTGCCATCTCCAGGGCATTCTCTGGAGCCAGTAGTGCAGGAGCAGATGGAGGAATATCTGCGCACCCGGTTTCCTTGCAGAGAGACACTCCATCCCTCCCAGCGCCTCTGGGAGAGCTGTTGCACTCCAGACAGAGGAATCCCTGTGCACAGGTCTCCCTTCTCCCTCTGAGCCACAGGTATCAGGAGACCCATCTCATCTCTGAGGATGCACCTGGCAAGGGAAAGGCTGGAATTTCCCCAGCCTGGAAAAGGTCCAAGGAAGGCATTGCCCGCAGCAAGTTGCACAGCTGAAAGAGTCCCGGAGCCACCAGTGCCCAATCCATGGCTCCCTCGACGCTCCGGCAGTGCAGTACGAGATTACTTTCCATACGTTGCTGCACAAGATCCTTCAGTGCAAAGGCAGGTCTCCCAGGTCCAGGGCTCTCTCCTGAACCAGTAAGGCAGGAGCAGGAGAAGGAAGATCTCTGCACCACATTTACTTTCTGGCAAGGCACTCCATCCCTGGCATAGCCTCTGGGAGATCTGCTGGAGTCCTGTCCACAGGGAGTGCTCTCTTTTGGCTCCCTTAGAGCCACAGCTGTCAGGAGACTTGTGTCATGCCTGAGAATACAACTGGCAAGGAAAAGCATAGAAGCCATAAGCGAGCTTAAGGCTGGAGGGAAGGCATTGGCAGCAGCAAGTTGCACAGTTGAAAGAGTCCTGGAGCCCAATCCATGGCTCTCAGGATGCTGCCCCAGGGGTAGAGGTTCCACGCACTTCTGGACAAGGTCCTCCAGAGTCAAGGCTGGCTGTTCCCATCTCCAGGGTGCTCTATTTTTCCGTCTGTGGACGACCAAGAAAGGGAATATCTCCTGCACACCTGCCTTACTTCTGGCCACAGCCTTTATTGTGCCCAGAGCATCGGTGAGACCCGCTGGCCTGCAGATGGAGAAGCCTCTGTCGATAGGAGTTCCTGCTCCCTTGGAGTTACGGCTGTCAGCAGAGCCCGCTCCTGGCTGAACATGCACATGGGCAGGAAAAGGCTGCAAGGAAGAGTGGGAGCCCAGGCCATTGCAATAAGGCATTGCCAGGAGCAGGTGACCCAGCAGCTACTTTCCCTGAGACACCAGTGCCCAAGGCATGGCTGCCAGGAAGCTGCGGCAGTGCCACATCAGGATCCTGGGCAGCAACGTGCGGGGGGTTGTCTCCTTCAGCAAAAGCAGGTGTTCCCAAGTCCAGGGCTTTCTCCCAATGCGGTAAGGCAAGAGCAGGAGAGGAATTTCTCAGCATCGCATTTCCTTGTGGCAAGAGACTCCATCCCTGGCAGAGGCTCTGGAAGACCTGCTGGTGTCAGAGACAGGAGCCCCTCTGGACGGGTCTCCCCGTTGCCTGGCAGGGGCAGGAAACAGCAGAGTCTGCTCCTCCTGGAAGATGCACTTGGCCAGGCAAAGGCTGGAAGTAAGAGCGGGAGCGCAGCGCTGCCGGGCTACAGCTGATCCCTTCCGGATTCCCGGCATTCCCTTCCCAGGTTCAACCCAACACTCCCCGCGAGGGACTCAATTCGCCAAAGTCTCCCCACTTTGGTTAGGGTTCGGGTTTGGGTTAGGATTTGGGTTCAGGTTAGGGTTCGGGTTAGGGTTAGGGTTCATGTTCGGGTTGGGTTCGGGTTAGTGTTCGTTTTCAGATTAGGTTTAGGGTTCAGGTTAGGGTTCGTTTTCAGATTAGGTTTAGGGTTCAGGTTAGGGTTCGTTTTCAGATTAGGTTTAGGGTTCGGGTTCGGGTTAGGGTTAGGATTCGGGTTAGGGTTCGGGTT
>NW_020957060.1:57258-59521 GCF_003031625.1 Empidonax traillii | reverse complement strand
GAAAAAAGAAACCAAATTACAGTAAGCAGCAAAAACAAGTGGCTCAGACACGAGACGAACAAGTCACATGCATAGAAGTCAGGGAATTGACTTAAATGCCACTCTCTTTCTAAGGAGACATTGCTCTGTATCAGGTGTATTACTTTATATTTTCTGTAAAAATATGTCATAGAGATTTTTTGGAATTTAGCAGTAAAGCAAAGAGAACCTGTAGTAGAAATTAATTCTTGAAGGCAGAAACATTTATTTTTTAGGTCAGCTCTCTAAATATTTTATTTTATATGAACCATACAAAGTTTTGGTGGATTTCCTGTATTTGGAGATTTCCATTTCAGTATCCCCAATTTTAGAAAGCTGTTTTATCAAAACTACCTAGTCATATGATACAGAAGATCATGCTTTTCATATCATATGTTCTTATGGCATCCCATGTAATGCGTCTGACTTTATGAAACTAGATTTTGTGCATGAGCCAAAAAATTGGGAATTTTATTTATATAAGTGAATGTTTTCCAAGGAACTATTTCTATTAGTTCTTTGCTGGCTGAGGCCCATGAAAAACCTTTTAATACTTGTGTTGCTGGGATGATTTTTTTGTGTGCCAATAGTAAATCGGTAGTCAAAATTTTAAATTTAAGGAGTGCTTTGAGTATTTACCACTCTGAAAATGAAGTGGTTTCAGAGCACTTTGTTAGTAGATGTAAAGTATAAACATGTTTGATAAACTTAAGTATTTTCATAATTATTCCATAGGTATTTGTTCATCCTTAGTCACATTTTGACTAAGAGCACTTGAATTCTTATGGTATATCATTTGATTCAGTTAAAGAAGAAACAATCTGTGTAGCATGCTTTTTTACAAGTTTGAATGTTTACAGTGTTATGGTAGAAGTGCAGGCAATATTTCAATTCAGAAGTGAAATACTATTAATTATTGATTGAAAACTCTATTTCTTGCCGCTGTTGCTGCTGCTGTTTGTAAAAAGTGCCATTAATGTGGAATATTCTAAAACAAATTTCTACCCATTTTCTTTCAATTTTTTAAGCATATAAAATGCAGTCAGATCTGATAGCATAGGGTATGCATAAAATTACTGCTATGCCTTCACTTTGTACTTGCTTTGTCTTTTTTTACTCCTTAATAATTTTTTACTCATACAGCACTGTATCTAAGGTGCTCAAAACATTGATGCAGAACAAGCTTTAATATCCTCATTTTACACTCGAGTGAACAAAATCACAGAAAGCTTAAGTATTTTATCCAAGGTCATCAAAGAGAGTAAGTAGCACAGTTAGGCAAAAAATTCAGCCAACTCTTGTGCTGGGGCCTAAGTCTTGCACAGTGCTGTCATCCATATCAGCCATTTCAGGTGGCACCCTGCATCTGCAGGGAATTCCTGGATGCCTAAATAATCATTTACCTTGGCTGATGCAAGTTTTGTCCACAAAGAAACATAAAGATCTAGGTTAGGATGGTTTGAGTTTCTGTATTACACAGTGAGCAGAAAACTATTTAGCCTTTCTGTATACCAGTTCATTTCTGAAAAATGGGGGTCAGTTTTTTGGGTTGTAATATTTTGAGACTTGATTATTAGGATTTGAGAAAGGCAACTGAGTTGTGAAGAAAATAAGATCTGTGTTGGTACAGAACATGACAGTGGGTATAAAATAACCTACTTTGTTTATGAAGCAAAGGGTTAAATTTGTGACTTTTCATCTAATTTTGTAACAATTTTTTTTACAATATTCATGCAGAACATTGAACAGAAGATTTCAGCTTCCTGCCAAGAAGCTTGCTTTCCTAATGTACCTTTCACCTCAGAGTTTTCCATAGATTCCCAAGTATCTGTAAAGCACAAAGTGAAAACCTCATGCATAAAGTTGTTCTTGCATGGTTACTTTGGAATCTTTGTATTGCTTGAGTACCGTTCCTACAAACACCTGTCTGGTAAAGTTTTAGCAACAAGCAAAGCACTTGTAAAACTACTTTTTTTTTTTTTTTTTTTTTTTTTTTTTTTTTTTTTTTTTTTTATTTGGTTTTTTGTGTTTCTTTTTGTTTTGGTTAGCATCACATACCAATGCATCTGTGTATTTCATGTAAGTTCTTTCATTTTCCCAACTAGGCAGTAAGGAATTTCTTTTACTCCTGTGCTGGCTGGTGTGTCGTTACCTTCATTCTGGGAGTCTGTGATAGACACAGTGACAACATCATGATGACAAAAGCTGGGCGCATGTTCCACATAGATTTTGGAAGATTTTTGGG
>NW_020957060.1:54128-56033 GCF_003031625.1 Empidonax traillii | reverse complement strand
CCAGGCAGTCAAAAGATTTAGTTGCAGTGCTCAGAATTATCATCCATCATTCAGGATATGCTCCCTTAATCCTACTTATTTGCTGTGGAAAGAATAAAGCAGAACAGAGTAATAAAAACAGATACTCATGCACACTCCTTGTCAAGTGCTGCATCCTTCTCTCCAGCAAAACTCCTTTTGGAAACTAACAGGAATTTCCTTGAGTATTAATTTTACATAAGCAATCGATTACCTAGTTGAGTGAACAACAGGGTGAAGCAAATATAGGAGGGGAAACAGCAACCAAATTTAAGCAGAAATCGTGTAATAGCAATAATAAAAATAGATATTAATTTTACTACTTTACAGCTCAGTTACCACATCTTCTAAGTCTGTGAAAATTGCTTAAAATATAGTTGCTTCAACAAACAGCAGCCTCTTTTAACTGTTTCTCAATGCAGTATATTGCTTATAAACTATAGAATGAAATCATGCATTTAGGACCTTCATTCATGGACTGCCCTCATGATTCCTAAGGAATCTTTAGGTCTCCCACATAACAACAGGTTGTGAACACCATGAGATAGTAATCATTGTTTTCCTCAAGCCTACATGCAACTCAGATACAGTATCAATGATTGTAGTTCTTATGAGCTGTATGCACCTTCCTGAACTGTAACATATTAGTTTTAACACAGGAACACTGGGATTTCACTTTTTTGTATCTCACAGTTTTCAGGTTCCCTCAAAATTTGAAACTCTCAGTGCTATTTGTATCTACTCGTTCCCACAAGGAAAGGCCTGCAAGAGGCTTAGCCTCTGGCTTCTTTAACAGCTTTCATAATATACTTTTATTTGATTTCTTATTAGGTTTTTTATTTGAGTTCTTTGCACCCTCAGAATATCATACTTGTAAAATAATATTGAAAAACCAGCAGCACAATGCTGTCAAACCTTTGGAATTATTAGTGCTGACTCTTGGGGGTTCATGTAGTAGATGCCCTACATAAACTTGTGAGGTTCTTATAGGTGGCTTTAAATAATGAAAAGCTTCTGATGCAAATCCCTATACATGCAGCTGTTTTTTACACACATCATACAAGCAAACTTTTTCTTTTTTTAAGGGAAGAATGAAATCTATGCATGTGAATTAAGGCTTATAGAAAAGGCATCCCTGTCTGAACTGTTTAATACAATAATTTCTTACAGAATTTAGGAAGCTGCTTGCCACAGCTGTCCATTTTCTGTTCTCAGGGAATGCCTTTTGCCTTTAAAAAACCCTAATTCCTCATAAAAATTCCTGAGGATAGGTCCTTTGCAGTGTTCTGCATATGGAGTGTTTCTTCTGAAGTGCAAGGAGTACTGTGGCATCTGTCATGCATGGGCTGCACTTCTTTATATCAAATCCAATATGAGTCTTCAGAGAACCTTTTGAAGCTGATATGATTCATGCAGTCATGCTCACTTTTGCATTCCTGATGTATAGCACCCCAACAAGGGATTCGTTAACTTTTCTAATTCCTACCCTCATCTTTAAATGATATCCAATGAATCTACTCAGTTTTGATTCCAAGTCACAAATCGGTTCTTTCTGATATCAGATGGAAGAGGAATCAGGAACTTGCTGTCTTTGCTACTTCCCTGTGCCTTCACAGTGCAGCAAATACTTTAAATAGTACTAATAACCTGTCTTTCCTTGCATCTAGGAGCTAATATTTCAGAAGTGTTGGAGGGAGACATATGATGTATCTAACCAATAGCACAATAACTGAGCTTGGCAGAAGAATTATTCCCAAAGTCCCAAGGGGAACTTTCCTACTGAACCATGAGATTTTATTATCTTTTTTTTTTTTTTTTTTTAAATCATACTGGATGACACATTTTTTTAGTGGTAATAAAATGCTCCTTTCATTCTCTCTCCAGCCT
>NW_020957060.1:50757-54107 GCF_003031625.1 Empidonax traillii | reverse complement strand
ACCAAATTACAGTAAGCAGCAAAAACAAGTGGCTCAGACACGAGACGAACAAGTCACATGCATAGAAGTCAGGGAATTGACTTAAATGCCACTCTCTTTCTAAGGAGACATTGCTCTGTATCAGGTGTATTACTTTATATTTTCTGTAAAAATATGTCATAGAGATTTTTTGGAATTTAGCAGTAAAGCGAAGAGAACCTGAAGTAGAAATTAGTTCTTGAAGGCAGAAACATTTATTTTTTTAGGTCAGCTCTCGAAATATTTTATTTTATATGAACCATACAAAGTTTTGGTGGATTTCCTGTATTTGGAGATTTCCATTTCGGTATCCCCAATTTTAGAAAGCTGTTTTATCAAAACTACCTAGTCATATGATACAGAAGATCATGCTTTTCATATCATATGTTCTCATGGCATCCCATGTAATGCATCTGACTTTATGAAACTAGATTTTATGCATGAGCCAAAAAATTGGGAATTTTATTTATATAAGTGAATGTTTTCCAAGGAACTATTTCTGTTAGTTCTTTGCTGGTTGAGGCCCATGAAAAAGCTTTTAATATTTGTGTTGCTGGGATGATTTTTTTGTGTGCCAACAGTAAATCAGTAGTCAAAATTTTAAATTTAAGGAGTGCTTTGAGTATTTACCACTCTGAAAATGAAGTGGTTTCAGAGCACTTTGTTAGTAGATGTAAAGTATAAATATGTTTGATAAACTTAAGTATTTTCATAATTATTCCATAGGTATTTGTTCATCCTTAGTCACATTTTGAGCACTTGAATTCTTATGGTATATCATTTGATTCAGTTAAAGAGGAAACAATCTGTGTAGCATGCTTTTTTACAAGTTTGAATGTTTACAGTGTTATGGTAGAAGTGCAGGCAATATTTCAATTCAGAAGTGAAATACTATTAATTATTGATTGAAAAACCTATTTTTTACTGCTGTTGCTGCTGCTGTTTGTAAAAAGTGCCATTAATGTGGTATTCTAAAACTAATTTCTACCCATTTTCTTTCAATTTTTTAAGCATATAAAATGCAGTCAGATCTGATTGCATAGGGTATGCATAAAATTACTGCTATGCCTTCACTTTGTACTTGCTTTGTCTTCTTTTACTCCTTAATAATTTTTTACTCATACAGCACTGTATCTAAGGTGCTCAAAACATTGATGCAGAACAAGCTTTAATATCCTCATTTTACACTCGAGTGAACAAAATCACAGAAAGCTTAAGTATTTTATCCAAGGTCATCAAAGAGAGTAAGTAGCACAGTTAGGCAAAAAATTCAGCCAACTCTTGTACTGGGGACTAAGTCTTGTACAGTGCTGTCATCCATATCAGCCATTGCAGGTGGCACCCTGCATCTGCAGGGAATTCCTGGATGCCTAAATAATCATTTACCTTGGCTGATGCAAGTTTTGTCCACAAAGAAACATAAAGATCTAGGTTAGGATGGTTTGGGTTTCTGTATTACACAGTGAGCAGAAAACTATTTAGCCTTTCTGTATACCAGTTCATTTCTGAAAAATGGGGGTCAGTTTTTTGGGTTGTAATATTTTGAGACTTGATTATTAGGATTTGAGAAAGGCAACTGAGTTGTGGAGAAAATAAGATCTGTGTTGTTACAGAACACGACAGTGGGTATAAAATAACCTCCTTTGTTTATGAAGCAAAGGGTTAAATTTGTGAATTTTCATCTAATTTTGTAACAATTTTTTTTACAATATTCATGCAGAACATTGAACAGAAGATTTCAGCTTCCTGCCAAGAAGCTTGCTTTCCTAATGCACCTTTCACCTCAGAGTTTTCCATAGATTCCCAAGTATCTGTAAAGCACAAAGTGAAAACCTCATGCATAAAGTTGTTCTTGCATGGTTACTTTGGAATCTTTGTATTGCTTGAGTACCGTTCCTACAAACACCTGTCTGGAAAAGTTTCAGCAACAAGCAAAGCACTTGTAAAACTACTTTTTTTTTTTTGTTTGATTTGGTTTTTGTGTTTCTTTTTGTTTTGGTTAGCATCACAAACCAATGCATCTGTGTATTTCATGTAAGTTCTTTCATTTTCCCAACTAGGCAGTAAGGAATTTCTTTTACTCCTGTGCTGGCTGGTGTGTCGTTACCTTCATTCTGGGAGTCTGTGATCGACACAGTGACAACATCATGCTGACAAAAGCTGGGCGCATGTTCCACATAGATTTTGGAAGATTTTTGGGTCACGCACAGATGTTTGGAAGCATCAGAAGGTTAGTATCTGTAGTAACACCCGTGGTAAACTTTAAAGCAAGGTTCTGAAATTTCAGAGCCAGATTAAAAAAAAAAAAAAAAACAACAAACAAACAAACAAAAAAAAAACACCAAAACAAACAAACAAAAAAACCCACCACAAATGAGATCATGCTTCTTTTTCTTTCAGAATTTTCCAAAACAGCATATTTTTATTGTTTCCTAAAACCTCTAATAAAATACAGAAATTACTAGAAAAGTAATTAAAATATGTTGGAGATCCTCTTTCAGTGTAAAGGAGAAATCTAAATTCTTGTTTGGTCAGAGATTTGAATGATCCAGTTCAGTGACCAGAACAGTAGACTGGCCTATGACAGAAGAATTATGATATCCATCGGGTTTTTTTCCTGACAGAGGAGTGTTCCTATAATGGATCCAAAATCATACATTTATCTAATTCACAACTTTTTCCCTATATTCAGAAAAGAAACCAAATTTTCCAAATAGACATGGAGAATAATGACATTATGACTCTGTGGATAAATTTGCAAACTTTTTCACCGTCTTTTGAAGCTCTGCATCCAACCACACTGAGCTCAGGGGCTGTTTTGCAAATATCTAATTTACCTTTGTATCTATCTGTGATGTAACTATCTATGACAAAGATAAATAAAATAGTGTGAACATGTATCCAAGCTCCTAATGTGAGCATACTATGAAGGAATTAATTGGAAGAGAATAAGAATGGATAGGATAATATTCCAGTATGTCCAAAACACAAAGCAGCTGTTAAAGCAGAGCAAAGAATGGATGAATGATCCCAAACAGTGACAAGATGAGTAGTGTGTGTGTCTTTCCTCCATGTTTCCTAATAATTTCCAATTTCCAGAACAAGTATCAGAATTGTTTGAGCTAATTGTTCTTTTTTTTTTTTTTTTTCTTTAAGCTGGCCTTTGACTGCTCTAGACTATCTCAGTGTGTTAGACAGACATAACAATGTGGGAGTATTGATATGAGAGAAGCTGATGAGGATAATAAGTACTTCTCAGCCAGGCAGTCAAAAGATTTAGTTGCAGTGCTCAGAATTATCATCCATCATTCAGGATATGCTCCCTTAATCCT
>NW_020957060.1:28035-50420 GCF_003031625.1 Empidonax traillii | reverse complement strand
TGTGGGAGTATTGATATGAGAGAAGCTGATGAGGATAATAAGTACTTCTCAGCCAGGCAGTCAAAAGATTTAGTTGCAGTGCTCAGAATTATCATCCATCATTCAGGATATGCTCCCTTAATCCTACTTATTTGCTGTGGAAAGAATAAAGCAGAACAGAGTAATAAAAACAGATACTCATGCACACTCCTTGTCAAGTGCTGCATCCTTCTCTCCAGCAAAACTCCTTTTGGAAACTAACGGGAATTTCCTTGAGTATTAATTTTACATAAGCAATCGATTACCTAGTTGAGTGAACAACAGGGTGAAGCAAATATAGGAGGGGAAACAACAACCAAATTTAAGCAGAAATCATGTAATAGCAATAATAAAAATAGATATTAATTTTACTGCTTTACAGCTCAGTTACCACATCTTCTAAGTCTGTGAAAATTGCTTAAAATATAGTTGCTTCAACAAACAGCAGCCTCTTTTAACTGTTTCTCAATGCAGTATATTGCTTATAAACTATAGAATGAAATCATGCATTTAGGACCTTCATTCATGGACTGCCCTCATGATTCCTAAGGAATCTTTAGGTCTCCCACATAACGACAGGTTGTGAACACCATGAGATAATAATCATTGTTTTCCTCAAGCCTACATGCAACTCAGATACAGTATCAATGACTGTAGTTCTTATGAGCTGTATGCACCTTCCTGAACTGTAACATACTAGTTTTAACACGGGAACACTGGGATATCACATTTCTATATCTCACAGTTTTCAGGTTCCCTCAAAATTTGAAACTCTCAGTGCTATTTGTATCTACTCGTTCCCACAAGGAAAGGCCTGCAAGAGGCTTAGCCTCTGGCTTCTTTAACAGCTTTCATAATATACTTTTATTTGATTTCTTATTAGGTTTTTTATTTGAGTTCTTTGCACCCTCAGAATATCATACTTGTAAAATAATATTGAAAAACCAGCAGCACAATGCTGTCAAACCTTTGGAATTATTAGTGCTGACTCTTGGGGGTTCATGTAGTAGATGCCCTACATAAACTTGTGAGGTTCTTATAGGTGGCTTTAAATAATGAAAAGCTTCTGATGCAAATCCCTATACATGCAGCTGTTTTTTACACACATCATACAAGCAAGCTTTTTCTTTTTTTAAGGGAAGAATGAAATCTATGCATGTGAATTAAGGCTTATAGAAAAGGCATCCCTGTCTGAACTGTTTAATACAATAATTTCTTACAGAATTTAGGAAGCTGCTTGCCACAGCTGTCCATTTTCTGTTCTCAGGGAATGCCTTTTGCCTTTAAAAAACCCTAATTCCTCATAAAACTTCCTGAGGATAGGTCCTTTGCAGTGTTCTGCATATGGAGTGTTTCTTCTGAAGTGCAAGGAGTACTGTGGCATCTGTCATGCATGGGCTGCAGTTCTTTATATCAAATCCAATATGAGTCTTCAGAGAACCTTTTGAAGCTGATATGATTCATGCAGTCATGCTCACTTTTGCATTCCTGATGTATAGCACCCCAACAAGGGATTCGTTAACTTTTCTAATTCCTACCCTCATCTTTAAATGATATCCAATGAATCTACTCAGTTTTGATTCCAAGTCATAAATCGGTTCTTTCTGATATCAGATGGAAGAGGAATCAGGAACTTGCTGTCTTTGCTACTTCCCTGTGCCTTCACAGTGCAGCAAATACTTTAAATAGTACTAATAACCTGTCTTTCCTTGCATCTAGGAGCTAATATTTCAGAAGTGTTGGAGGGAGACATATGATGTATCTAACCAATAGCACAATAACGGAGCTTGGCAGAAGAATTATTCCCAAAGTCCCAAGGGGAACTTTCCTACTGAACCATGAGATTTTATTATCTTTTTTTTTTTTTTTTTTTTTTTTTTTTTTTTTTTTAAATCATACTGGATGACACATTTTTTTAGTGGTAATAAAATGCTCCTTTCATTCTCTCTCCAGCCTCCACTTTTGAGCCTACATTCCTCTAAAGCAGACAATTCTGCAGGTACACTTCAAACTGTATGAAGAAATGTTTCTTGTTTAATTTCATATAACTGTCTCTGTCTTATTCTTCATCTACTGAGTATCCTGTGGCAATCATCTTAGACCCATTCCAACTTAAATAGGTACAGTATTATCCAGGTAATCATACATGACTAGGTCAGTCATATGGTTTGGAAGAAGGTGTCTGGCTTATGGTTGTACCTCCATGCTTTCTTTGGCTTTTGTTTTCTTCTTTTCAGTTCTGACCAGTATCTTTGGAACATTTCTTCTTTGGTGAATTAAGCAGGAAGAGATTTATTTAAATCCTGTGCTAACTGAACTAATCCAAACTTCTGCAATCTCATCCTCCCCACAACCAGTCACTTACAGCACTGTCATCTGTATTTTTTCAGTGATGTGTGGTGTGAAATTTGGTGGCAAGATGTGAACATATCTTGCCCTACAGCAAGATATGCCATACAGCTCATGGCACACACTAAATTCACCATCCATTCTGTTCTTTAAATATCAAGTCCTCCTGATTATAGACAGCACTCACTGGCTGTTCTTTTCCCTGATCAAAATCACAAAGATCCTCTTGTCTCTTTGCCAAACTAATCCTGGGTCTTGGCATGGTTTTGCCAGAAAATCTGTTAAGCTGGTCTCCTTCTACAAAGTTAATTACTAGAGACAGCCTACATATTCCATTGGGAAATTCCAGTTACTAAGGAAGTTTCAAAAATATGGGAAAATTATGTTTCCCACACTTTCTTCCTAAGTCAGTGTTTTCTTGCACTGAAAAGTACTTAAGAAATTTTGAGCATATAGAAATGTAGAAGTGCCTCTTTTTATTTTAAAAGTAAAACATATCATTTTTAGTGTAAGTAACCTAAAATTAGTGTTATTGTCTCACTGGAAGTGTTTATTTGGAAAAAAAATATTTTTTTTCAGGTATTTCTTTATAAAACAAAAATATTGGTATGCGGACATGGAAAAAATAAGTTGTATCTGAATTTTTTTGGTTATATTGTACCTACATCTCTAGGTCCTTTGACCAAGGAAGAGCTGTGTGCCTTGAAGTGCTAAAGATGATTGCCATGTTACATTTTTAACACCTGGACATACTTGTGAAGTGCAGAACATGTCTCCATCCAAGCAGGAACGAATGAGCCCAGGGCTCACTGCGGGTTGCGGTGGGTTCATTCACGCAAGTCCATCAGTTCAAGTCCCAGATCCCTGAGGTGGTTTTGATGGTGGGCAGCTTCCAGGCACAAGCCATTGTCAGGGCGTTTTGTTTGTGTTGCCTGCTGCCCAGAGTGCAGTCTGATCTCCACACTTTGTTCCTGTGGATGTGTCCTTCTTAAGGTTTCTGCCTTTCTGACTGCAGGTCGGGTGATTGTGCACCTTGTGGTAGCTGGCAGGTTGAGGAGGTGCCATGGTAGCCTACTTGGAGCAGTAAAACTGATTGACAATCAGTGAGTGTCCCTCAGCTCTTTCAAATAATCCAATCATAGAAGATTTGCCAGTATTTCCACCTGAAGCCTTTCATTGATGTCTTGCTTTTTATGAGTTTGGGTGGCTGGTAGCTTGGGAGGGACAAGAGGTTGAGAAACGATTAATGAGGGCATGAATTTTTTTCTTTAGTTGCTCCAAGGCATCTGAAAACTGAATTTCTAGCTGAAATTTCTAGAGATTTCTTACTGAATTTCTAGAGAGAGTGAGAGTAGCAGAATTCATTTAAAGCTACATTTTCCCAGGTTCAGCAGATTCACAGGTTATTTACCACTATGAGTCTAGTAATGTGGGATTTCAGAACAGCTCTACAAGGAGGTGAGTTTATAAACCATCTCCCTCAGAAGAGGGCAGAGCCTTTATCTTGTCTGCTTGACAGTCAGGTCACTGGAAAATAACTTTAAAGTTAAGGGGTAGAGTGTGGTCTCTTAAGTCAACATTTCCTCATCTGTATGGTCAAGAAGAAAACTGGCCTCTGACTTCAGTAATGACCTAAAATTTTACTGAGCTCATAAGGAAGAGCAATATCTTCAGATACTTTGAAGCAATTTTGAAATAAGACTGAAGTGGAAGAAAGCAGATTTCAGTCAAATGACTCAGTTTCTATAGTCATTATATATGTGAAGGTTTGTTAGAGGTGAAGGTTAAAAAAAAGGAATTTCAGTCTTGACAATTGAAAATGACGAAGTAGAGGTGATGAATCCATTGTTTGCATGTCCTGCCTTTTATTTTAAGAGGAGTTTTAGTTCTGTTTAAGTCTACCAATGTGCCAAACATTCTTAATGTATGGGTGATGAGATCTTAAGCTGTGGGTGATGAGATGCCCACAATTATCTACATATCACCAAAGCTCATATGCTTGCCAGTCATATATATTGAATTACACAAATGCTTCACTCAGAAACATTCTAAGTTGTGCTGTTAAAACTTAATTTTTTGGTTTGGGTCTGTGAAGTTTGTCAATCAGGTCTTTGCATTTTTTCACCAATACCATGAAGTCACAAAGCTCTTAATCCTCTCTGCAATAATAACACTTTATAAATTGTTTGAGCATCTGTTTCACTGGTGAAATATATTTGCAATTAAAATGCAGCTAAAATACACTTCCAGAAACAGAAGCAAGAATTGTTTAGTTGATGCTGTAATGTGGTCCATTTTTGGTGGTAAGCACCTCCCTATTTTGTTTGACAGTATGAGCTTTTTTGCAGATTTAAAAGCCACTGAGCCAGACAATGAGAGGAGTGTGGACTGACTGTAACCCCAGGCTCTGAAATAGATTAGGTAAATTTTTTTTTTTTTTTTTTTTTATATTGGAGGAGCTGTTGTGAAGGTTTTATGAAGATAAGATGATCAGTGGCCCTTCCCACTGAGAGGTGTAAAACTGTTTTGCCAGCACTGCAAAGAGAGAGCTATTGCTCCTGGGTAAACAAACCCACCTTCCTCACCCTCTCCTCACAGCCATGTACCACCAACATGGTGCTGGACCTTCGCTGAATTACTCCAGTTTAGCAACATCTTCCTTGTTCTGGCAGGGGATGAACTATTAAGTACTAAGCAGAAGATATTTCAATAATAAGTAGAACCTTTTCAATTTTTTAGTAGAAGTCTATTGTAAAAGGTTTTTACTGTGACAAAAGTTTGGATTAGCAGTTTTTTAGAAAGGGATCTGAGAGTTATACTACAGTCAAGTTGAATACGAGCTGATAAAATACTGAATTGGAAAGCTTGAAATGTGAAGTAATCCTTTTGCACCATGTAACACTGGGAAAACTTCACAGTCAGCTGGAGTATTTTTAATGTTTTACTTTTAGATCCGTATGGATAAGGAGTCCAGAGAAATTACAATGAGTCCAGAGAAAAGCAATTAAAATTATCAGACATCTGAAAAACAAGGCTTGTGAGAAAAGGTTGAAACAATTGTCTACAGAAGACTAGGAAAGACAGTAACAGTCTTCAAATAGATTAGAGGATGCTGTAAAGAAGACAGGATCTTCATGTTCCCTTAGGAAAGAACAAGAATTAATAGGATGAAAGCACAGCAAGGGTTAGATAAGGCATTGAGGAAAAAAAACACTGTGAGGGAACATACTAGAACAGAAATTTGATGGGGAGGTTTAAGAAGAATTCTATCAATAAAAATCTATGAGGATAGGCTAAATAAGTATCTCAGAAGCGTGTTTGGAGTTGATCTTGTCCTGGTAAGAAAAATGGAGTATCTCTTGTGGTCCAGGCATATTTCTTTATGAATCTTTATGTGTTTGCTGGAGATGAATCGTGTTGTGCAGTTGTTCCGTGTTTCATTCTTCAATATATAAAAGGAATACCATTGCTCATGCTTTTTTCTGTTTCTACAAATATATATGATTACTATGATTAAATATTTTCATTTGGCTTAGAGAAATAAGCACTCCTATGCATTTATTTTGTTTGAGTGCATTCTTCAGTAAGATTTTGGCTTGTGCTGCAAAGGATGTCAGCAGTCAAGCACTTCCTAAAATCTTTTCCTATTTTATTGGATACATCCAAATTCCACATAGTCATGCTGAATGCTATCAGTCACTCTTGACTCAGCCAAAATGGTTTTAAAGCAGCCAGGGAATATGTGGGGGCGTGTGCTGCTGAGCAGCTGGTTTTAAATTGCACGGAGTCCTGTCTGGTTTCTCACGCACTGTCCATATGACAGCTTGGACCACAACTGTTTTGATCTCATTGTATTGATGTGTGTGGCTTGCACTTTTCCATGAGTAATACACCATTGGGAAGTTTAGACTGGATCAGAGTAAAGGTCATTTGTTGTTGATTATCTTATCTGCTTCTCCTACTTAATATAAAGGGAAGTCAGTGTTATCATTCTTAAATGTTCTGTACTGTGAGATTCCCTGTAGGAAAAACTAAAACCATTGTTGACCATACAAGCTTTGTTAATCAGTTTACATCTAGTGCTTCATAACAAATCCTGATGATCTTACTGGTTTTCTAGGAATGCAGCATATTTCTTGCCTACAGTTAAGTCCCAGTAAATGTTCCCATCACCCCAAACCAAGTTTATTTTTGCATGATGATCTCTTCATTTGCTTGAGGTTTCCTTTCTTCCTTCCCTCTCATGACTTATCATCTAAACATTTGTAATCTCCAGAGGAACTGCAAAACACATTCCCATGAAAATCTTAAATCTCTAAAAGCAGTACAAGAGGAAAGAAAAAAAAAGAGAAAAAAGAAAAAGAATAAAACCACCATAAAACCAGCCTTGCTGGCTGAATGGCTTGAGTAAACTCTTTTGTCACAGCCATTGTAAAGTATAAGTCTTTAAAGTCCAGAAATGCAATCAGACTGTCATAAACAGGAGTATTGCCTTTTTGACTGATATCTATTATAAAACCAAAGGGTTCATTAATTTCATCCAGGGCTCTTTAGTGGGGGAAAAAAAAAAAAGAAGGAAAGAAAGGAAAGAAAAGAGTAGTTGAGTAAGGTAGGTTTAATGATTTGGGGAGGTTTATTGGCTGTACATCTTTGGTCTTTGGTCTGTCTCAAGCCACACTAGTTCTCTCAATGAGGCTTTTCTTTTCTAGAAATAATGGTATCCGACATCACAATTACACAGTAGAGGTCATTCAACAATGCTTCAATTCCATATTTCTTTAGTACACCGTAAAGGAAAGAAAAAAGGCTTTTGGTCTACAGAGATATAGTAAAAGGCTTTTACTTGAAAATACTTCGTCATAACAGTTTTATTAACCTGATGCCAGCCATTTCTTTAATTTGATTGAGGCAGCAATTTGTATTCTATACAGAATTTAGGCCAAGGGGCTCTTGTCCCATTGGCTGTCGCACAGTCATTGGGCATTGAATATCCTGTGCATGTAAAGTATTACAGGCCTTAGCTGTGATTTTGAGGGTCTATTTTAAGGTAGGAGGTATCTAGTGTTTACATCTTGTAGATAACTTCATGTGAGCAAGCTGTGTTCATTTGCACATGTGTGGGGGGTGTGGTACATTGGCAACATGAGGGAATGTATTACTTTTTTCCTCATGCAGGCTAAAGCAACCTGTTGTTTGCTGATGTAAATTTTCCTGTGTATGGTGGACAGTGACTGGACTTGGCTGTTTGTAATTTTACTGGAGCAATTTTTAAACTATCCTCGTCTATGTTTTTTATTTTCCAAAGGGGTTTATGAAAGCAGTATGGAATATTATGAAAACAGTATGGAATATCTGTACACAGACACTGAGCCTGTCAATTGGTTTTTCAGAATCCTTTGTCTACTCTTTACTCCTCTAAGCATCTCCTCCCACTGAAACTTTGTTTTTTAATACTATTGTGAGAAATTACTGTAGTTTTCCTTCTAGTGGGTCTTGCCTCCTGTATTCTAAGTTGGTTTTATGTGTTGTCCTTTTTTTTTTAATTTAGATTGCAAAGAGTTCCCTTTATGACCAACCAGTTTATTTAGACACACAGAGGACTGAAGCTTCCAGCATATGACTGAGTGCAGGGGTTACCTCATGGTGGAGGCTCTGATACCACAAGACCTTAAGCAAAACCAGGGAAATCAGATTTCTACATCATATTTTAAGTTTAACAAGGGAAAACAGGCCTACCACCTCAGAAGACAGTGATAAATGATACTGAGAAATTTAAGAACCTTGTAAAACTGCTTTACATCGTTTTACGAGTCAAATTAATCTGCAAATAAAATGTAAATACTAAAATATAAGTTATGTGTTCAAATGGATCCTTTAGCAACAACAGTAAGAGAATTGACTGATGTTGCAGTGATTGCATTATGTGGAATTTGGACCACAGCCCAACCCAACAATGTTAAACACCAGTTCTTCTAGTAAAGTAATTTCTGATTGCAGTATCTGTTTTCATCTCGAGTAGCTCAATGTGGGAGACTTGGCCTAGCTCTGAAAGGGCTGTGCTTTCATGGTGTGACTATGACTCTTGATGCAGTTCAGCATCTGAAATCAAATATGAATTTTGAAAAAATACATAGTATTTACAGCAGTTGTTTTGACTGTGGAATACTTTAGCCCAAGAACAAATTTGAGTTTTAGACATTCTTAAGATGGTAAAATGCTTTCAAATTAGGACTTAGATTGGACTTCTGTCCATAGATAAGTCAAGATGTTAGCATTGCTAATTTTCTGGATCTGTGTCTCTCTCCTATGGGCTTCAGCAAACTGACTTCTGTGACTCTTATCTATTTATTTAATACTTAATGTCTATCTTAAATACCACCTGATAAACAAAAGATGACCCAGAAAATGGATGAGTGAGTGAAAGAAGGTTCTGGGAAAATCTCACTCTTGGAAATCAGTAATAGACACAGGTTTGTGATTCTCTCAGAGCTACAGCACAAAACTACACAATAACTACGTAATAGTCATACTGTAATACAGCCCTCACACTGTGAACTCCTGTCTTGCATCATTGTGGTGGTGCTTTTGTAAGTGACCTTAAAACACTCATTTCACAACAGCGATACAGAAAAATGTGGAAGAAAACAATTACTATTGTGGACCTTCACCATGCCTGGTACTACCTAGCTGAAACTGAATTATATATTAAAAAAAACAAAAACAAAACAAAACAAACAAACAAAAAAAAAAAAACCAAAAAAAACAAACAAAACCCCACAAAAACACAAACCCAAACAAAACCAACCAAACAAAAACCCACCTGAGTGTCCTAGACTGCTTTTAGGTGAATGACAACCATGGGAGGTCTGGACTCAGAGTTAGCTGCCGTGTAAACCAGGAATAATTTCCAAACATAAGGATGGGAAGGCCTGGAGCATTTCTTATGACCAAAACTTCCAGCTGCAGCTAGAATCTCATGACAACTTGTTTTTCTTTCTACAATAATACAAGGCAAGCATTTTTATGGGAAAATTAGGAAAACTCTGAGGAAAACTCATCTGCGTTTTTTATGAATGCATCAGGAGGCAGAGTGTGTTCAGACTCAGCCCATGTTTGAGGTTTTAGCAAGACACAGACATCCTTAAATTTGCTTCTACATTCAAACTTCCCAAGAATATTCAGTTTATTCAAGTCCATTTTGAATTAAGGTTTAACACACATTGTATATTGCCTTGGAATAGAGCCCTCTAATCTGTTTACATGCTTCTATGTACACAGTTGTGGTGAGTAAATCACTGCAGTAGTTTTTTCTGTGTGAGGATGCAGTTTATCAGGCCTTTCTGAAACTATGCAATGATAGGATTGTTAGCAGAAGACTGGCTAATCTATTTTCTTATTCAATAACATGCCATAGCCACAAACTATGCCAGTGATAAGAAAAAAGGCAAGCCATGTTGTAGGATTCTGCACTTTATTTACTCTAGGGTGAATACAGAGTAAATGTACCGACAACAAGACAATTTATTTATATTCTGTCTTAACTTGAGTCAGAAATATCTCTTCAGAATGGTGTATATTTCATGATAGTACCATACCTGTTGGGTTTTTGTTGTTGTTGGATTGTGGAGGTGTAGAGTTTTTTCTTAAAGTCCCTTTTTGCCTAGTAGGGAGTTGATATTTATAACCCATCCTCTTTGAGAACAGCTTTTAAATATTTCAATACCAGGAGAGAATTTGCTTCCAGATTCACTTTCAGGCTAGAGCCAAGAAATTAAAGCAATGAGATTTTAAAAAGAAAGGCAAAGAAGAGCTTGAAGAAAACACTTTTTCAGTTGTTGGATATCTCACGAGGACGCTCTTGCTCTAAAACCTGTCTCTGCCCCAATTAGTCAGCGACACCAGGCAGAGCGATAGAAATTTCCACACCGAGGAAGGGAGAGATGAAATAATGAGGAAGGTAATACTGGGAAAACCAATGTGAATAATGAGTTACAAATATTAACTGTCGTGCATGATTAGCTGTTTTTGGTAAGATTTCTCATGTAACTGTTCTCTTTTCAAGGGACCGAGCTCCCTTCATCTTCACGTCAGAGATGGAGTATTTCATCACGGAAGGGGGAAAAAACCCACAGCGCTTTCAAGAGTTTGTGGAGCTTTGTTGTCGAGCTTATAACACAGTCAGGAAACACAGCCAGTTACTCTTGAACCTGCTGGAGATGGTAAGAAGCTTGAGGATGAAACCAAAAATCAATTTCATCTGGTGTTTTCTTCTCTTTTACCATTTCACTGCTGCCTCCAGTAGCACGGTGATTTGAAGAAGTATCAGCTGCACTGCTGGAAATGTTAGTGCTGCACTTCCTCTGCAAAAAACCTATCCTGTTTCAATATTAATTTCTGAGAAAAGAAAAGCTAAGCTGCTTGATGTTTTTCCTTTTTTTTTTTTTAATGCATTATTTTTTACAAAATATCAGAAAACTGCAAATGAACCTGGGTAGAAAAAGTTTCACATTCAGGAATTTCACTTAGCCCTTTTTCTAGGTCTTCAAAATTTCATTTCCCATTCCTGTTTGTGGTTGCAAGGCAAAGTAAGCTAAATATTTCACAGAGTGGGTGATTTGACAGTACATGGCAGCATTGCAGCTACAGTGATGCCATTAGAATGGGTTTTTTCACATTTTTAGAATCACAGGATCATTTCCACAGTCCCTTCTTAGGATGGCAGACATAGGAAAGAAAGAGTACCCATACTGACACAGGTTTAGAAATTCTTTTTTATGAGATTTTGAGACCACTAGGAGTTTTTATCCTTAAGTATTCCCACTGATTCATGTGCTGTTGCAGATTCCATAACTGCTTTATGCCTCTATTTACTTGTGTATGAAAAGTTAATGATTTGCCCCTATACAGAACAATGAGAATATTAAATTAACTAATATTTGCTAAGATGCTTGGCTAAGATGTTAATCCAAAACATATGTCCAGGGCCCCATGACGTAGAGGACTGGTCTGTGCACGAAAAAGTCTACATGACCTTATAAACAGAACTCCTGCTGAGGTTGGGGGACAGCCAAAAAGCTGCTCTATAAACACAACTTTATCATCTCCAACTTGTGCTGTGGGGGAGACGGCAAGAAATGGTAAGAATCTTTCATCTTGCCTCTTCCATCTTGTACTTCCCATGTAGTGAGAGAGTGAGGGATTTCCCAGTATGGAGCAGGAGGGATTGTTCCAGATCTCTCAACCTTGCTGCTAAGTGGTTACAAAGGTGCAGCAAAACTGCGTTCCCATCATAATGCACAGTTTTGCCCTAGAAGCCATGAAGTTGTAGAGGATACTGTCCAAGAGCCTCTGGAAAACTCAGGAGGAAAACACCCTTGCTCTCTCATTCACAGCAGTAATCCCTGCATATCTGAACGCTGCTGAAAACCACATGCTGCAAATATAGCTACGTCTTCTGCCCATCTCCTTGTCCCCAGTGCAGTGCCTTTTTCTGCAGGCAGCAGAGATAACGACGTTAGATTACTCTGGGATAATAGAGAGAGCATGTTAGGAAAATGTTCCCAGCAGGAGCTCTGAAATAACTAGCTATCTCTGCCTGGATATAGCTGCTCAGGTTTGTCTGTATTCAGGATGTGCTGCATCTTTTGTTTCTGCTGATCTTGTAGCAGAGGTAATAGTGCTGAGCTGAAAGTCAGCATCCAGATATGTTTTGATATTTGTCAATGGGTTGCAGCTCAGTCAATTGTATTGCATTTCATAATTGAAAAATTAAACTGGCAGTGCACTCACACCCCGTTGATGAGCACTTCATGTCGGAGGGAATTAAACAAAGAAGGCGAGGTTGAAAATGCCTTGTTTTTGCCAGTGATGTTTGGAAGGGTGAGTCTGGTTCTGCACTCAAAATGGGGTGTTGGTCAGAAACTGTAAATATCAAAATGTTTAAGTTTCATGGGTCATTTCTAGAAAAAATAAATAGACTGTGAAATTCCACTTGGACTTCATTTCTATTCCCAGAAATTCAGATGTTATCATGAAGAGATAAGATTAACTAACCACTGCTTATTTGTATCAATGACAGTCTGAGATTTCTCTCAGTTTGGAAATATGCATCATTAATCTTTCATTCTCCTCCCACATTCTGTTTTTGGAGATGCTATTTATAAAACATGGTTAAAAAATTAACGATAAGACTATTTCTATAAAGTAGAGAAGTAGTAAACTGTGCCCTGCATCACCAGCAACAATTAGTCGTTTCTAGCAAATATAATTATGAACAAAGTGACGGGGTTTTGGCCCAGTTTGGGAATTAATGCTATTTCTTGGTGGTCAGCAGAATGTTTCTAAAGCTGCACTGACATTTGCTACTGGGAGTAAGAAATAATCCATGAAGTTTCCACCGCTTTCAAAAGCAGAAACATCTGCAGGAGATCCAAGAGTCTGCTGGCAGAGTTCAGCTGCATAAATGCCTGCAGTTCATCAGCTTTGCTCTCATTAAAGATTTGATGTGAACTATTATAAAGAGGGTGATTGCAGGACACAAACACCTTTTGACTAGTTTAAAGAAATGCAAATTCCATTACTGTTTTAAAGATTTTTCAGATAGAAAATTATTAAGAGGGTCTTAGATGTGACACTAGAGAGCAAGTAATTGATCTGCTGTGACAAGAAACAGGTCAACTTAATCATATGAAACAGGAGACAGCACCTACATAGAGCAAATCTAAAACTCAAGAATCTTGTGTCCCCATACAAGTCACTTCACCCTTCTAAAGTCAGAAACACCATCTGAGAAGAGAGGTTTGGGAAACACCCCCATTTTGGAGGTCCAACCAGTGAAAATGCCAGGACAATTCCTTTTTCATGGTGGGCTGAGCATCACACACCAGCCCTGAACCCAGGCCCAAGGAGAGTGTAGGCAGCTCCACTCAGTGAGTCAGAAGGCCTGGGATAACCAAGGCTGGTAGGTCAAACCATATGTGTGGGCCAACAAAGGTAGCAATGCAGGCACTTGAACTTAGGCACCTAAGTGGTGTTTGAGTTTGCCCTGTGAGAAGTGTAGTTGGTTTTCAAACAGTTGTTCCATGTCTTGTCTAATTACCATCCAGTATCATCAGCCACAGTATTGAGAAGCCTCTTCCATCAGCAGACTAGAAACACAAAAAATATTCTGTATGGAAAAAAAGAGATAAAGGAGTATAAGAGGCCTCTAGGACCTCCTTGCAGCCAGCAAAGCACTATGTAGGTACTGCCCAGCTAGAGGCTTCTTTTTTTATTATTCACTTCAGCAATTGTTAAAAAAAAAAAAAAAAAAAAATCCTGGTTTTCTGTTACATTACAGATTGTTCAAATTATGTTTATGTCTGGTATCATCCCCTTTTCTAAGGAAGGGTAAAGAAGCTTAATTTTTTTCCCCTTTAAATCTAAAGGGGACAGGAGTAGTTATCTTTTATAAATTGGTTGAATGTATATTGATAAATAGCACTGTGTGTCCTTCAGTGCTGAATATTGTTATTGCTCCTGCTGTCAACAAAAATTTACTTCATGCAGCTTTCTGCCTCTATGTTCCTTGCTAGGCAAAACTCTGTGAAAACAGCAGTCTAACTGTCCAGTGGCAGTATGGATTGGGGCTGATACAAGACATGATTTTCCTCATAATGCCAAAAAGAAAATATACAAAATATTGAAACTTGACTTAAAAATATTGAGAAGGTTTGAAGGAGTAAAGATATATCTCTTTGTGGGGAAAGGCCCCATCTCCTTTCCCCTCACACTATTCATCTCTCAACAAAACATTAAAATAAAATCAGTGCTCCCTTTTTTCTTTGCTCTTACATGAAAAACTCAGTGGGTCTTTCTCTCTGAGCTAGACATAAATATCAATGAAGAATGCACAGCAGTGACTGCAAATTCAGATACATTTCCTTCTGAGCAAAGTAAAGGACTTATTCTTTTTTTCCATTACACAAAAAAAGCATCCCTCTCAACTTGCTGTGATTGTCGAGTAAAATCATTAGGTTTTGAAGTGTGTAAAATATTTTGTTGTTGTTGACATTTAAAAATGACTGAAGAGAGCTGAATGGGCAATAGACACATTGTTGTCTACCCTGCTCATGTTGTTACTTTGCAAGGGGAATATTTGCACTGTCTTTTGAACCTAATTTGGTCAACTAACTAGAGTAGTTCTGTTCCTCATCCCTGGAGAATGATGCATTCTCCAGAGGGCACTTCTCACTGCCCAACTCAGGGCTCCTGCTACGAATCAATGTCTAAAGAAGCTTTTCTCCTGCACTGACTTTAAAGGGAGTGAGTCTATGATCCCCTTGCAGGAGGAGTCCAGAGCAGTAATGGTGGAAGGAGGAATTACAAATGAGAAGGTGATGTTGAGCTAAATTGAATTAGGACTAAGACAACACTGTGAGCGTAACAGAAATGTGGTTACTGCTGTTCAGGAGGCTGGATTTGGTCACCTTCCCTTTATTACTATTAGAAGGCTATGAAGGAGGCTTAGCAATGAACACCTTGAGGTTATGGTATTTGAAGAGAAAATAAATAACTGAAATGGATCATTGATTCTGACCCATGCCTCTTTCTGGTCCCTCAGTGTGAAGGTTTACAATGCAATATATTCACTTTAGTATTCCAGGCATTGCTGTAGCATCAGCATCACTTTTCAGATGAGCAAACCTTTATGTTACGGAAGACCTTTTGGTGTAAACCCTTTCTTTTCTCAGCCCCATTTCACTTAAATTTCTTTTCAACAGAACAGTGGACTAATGATCTAATATTTCTTTGCTTTAAGATGCTGCATGCAGGATTGCCTGAGCTGAACAGCATCCAGGATCTAAAGTATGTGTATGACAACCTCCGTCCTCAGGACTCAGATCTCCAGGCTACAAGCTACTTTACAAGGTAAAACCACAATATAATCTAGAAACCTTGTCTTCTTCACGCATGAAGCAGTTTTTCTGTTATGTTAAGAGGTTGTAATCAGGGAAATTACACAAAAGGATAATTGGTCTTCACATGTTTACTTTTAAAAAGTCCATTCCTTATGCACATTATAACCAATTTCCTCAAATTTCTGGAAGAAACAGTTGTTCATTTGTTTACACTTGCATCAAGTCACTTTCTAAGTGCCTAGAGATTTCTCAGGCTTTCATGGTGAAACCATCCCAGTTTATATCAGGTCAGGTTTTCTCTCTGCTTTTAAATGCAACAGCTACATGCAAATGGATCTGGACTGCATAAAGAGATTCAACTTGTTAATGGACTGTGTGAGAGCCTTCAATTTCTGAATTTTACTCCCTTTTCTCTTCTTTTTTTCCTTCTATGTTGCCTCAGGTAAGTTACTTGCTTTCTGCTAGCCACAGTTTCTCCATCTGCAAAACAGCAGTGGTTCTTCCTTTTAAACATTTAGCAGATCAATCATAGAAAAGCATTGTCTGTGAATATGGATACATTTGAAGCTTGATTTGTTTTAGGATAAAGAAACTTTTCCCTTGTTTGTGGATACATAACTGTGGATTATTGATGAGCTGCAGGTGGTGTGCATAAATTCAGGTAAAGCCCTCAGTTCTGATCTCTCAGGTCAGACCTCTGCAGTCCATATAATTCCAGCTGTTTATTTGATGATGCTGCAGATGGAAGCAGTGGAGACTGTCTGGATTTGGAAACTCTAGGCAAAGTTCTAGGCAAAGCATGAGAGAAAATCTCCCAGTCAGATCCTGCCCTGACACAGCACCATCATTCCCCAGGGACAGGCTATGAATTTGCAGTCCCTGGACACCCCACACACATACAAAACCAGCTTCTGTTGCTTTCCCTGGTGCAAGTGCAGGGTACATATCCAGTTCACAGCACTGGACTCTGAATGAAGGGCTCTTTAAAAATCCCAAGCCCCAAAGGACTTTCCCATAAGGCAGAACAGTTCTCTGCAGGGTGCAGACTGCCTTGAGGCAGCAGCAATCCCCCTACCCTTCAGTACAGCCAGAGGGAACAGTGCAAGGGATAAAAGAGATGAAAGCTTCAACTGGAACAGCTGATCCAGTCTCATTACTATTACAGGGGCCTGTATGAAAGTTTTGGGCAATTTGAATTATGCTGTTTGTATGTCTCCTACCCATGTACTAGAATCTGAGAAAATTGAGGCAGCAGGTTTAGAGAAGGTTAGAACAGATCAGAATGACTTTCTTAGGAAAAAAAAAAAGAGAGGAACTTCTCCAACAAAACTATTTTTCCATTACTTCGCACACAGCATAGCACTGAGTTCCTCCTCCTTTAACACTTACTTTTTTCATCTGCTTTCACTCTTACCCCTTAGCAAGATTGTTATATTTTAAAACTTAATTACAGCTTCAAATTTACCATCAACTCCTACTTTATCCTTTCCTTTAAAATTTTACATATTCCCAAATTACAGACTTACATTTCCACTTCAAATAGGAAATACACACTTTCTAATTAAATTGTAAAAGTTTTGATTCTGTCAAATAGTTTGGATGGTTGTGTCTCTCTCTCTCATGGGTGAAAAATCCAATTTGTTTAGTTAGTGAAAGAGGGGTAGGATATACATAACAAATAGGAAAAATCTGAGTCTTCAGAGTGAAAATTGCTTTAGTGTCATGCAAAGCTCAGAGCCAGTGCCCTTCTGGAGGCGGCAAGGATAAGTATTGCTCTTCAGCTGGATAAGATATGGTTGGGGTTGGCATCACTGCAGCCTTGCTTAGCTGGGAGACTTAGCTGAGGATGAAGACTTGCTCCAGGACAGAGCTGTATCTCCAGGCTCTTTCTTGGAGTTGGGCAAGGTGGTTGTGGGTATTTTGAGGATTAGGGCAAAGGACTTCAGAGAGGGAATTTATCTGCAGTCTTCTTCAACCAAAGCCTGTGGAATAACAGCAGGCATTTGGAAGGAGGTGTGGCCCAACAGTGGTTTGGAAGTAAGAGGAGTTGGTGTGCTTTTTTGTCTGGTAGAGGTTTGTATTTGGGTTAGGAAATCCTGTTCAGCTCAGTGGTACTATAGGTAGGACTCAGAGACTAACATGTCCTTCTTCCCATTAGATTAGGGATGGTGTTAGGGAAATTAAGGCTTTCAGAGTGAAAATTCCACTCAATTCCTGCACATCAACAAAATAGTTCAAACTTGTGCAGTGCTCTGGGCTCTGTTCTTATTTGAAACTGCATTTTCTGCTAAGATGTGTTCAGTGAACTCTGGAGCCATTGTTCCAATTTCCTTTGAAATGCTGAAGTGTAGATTTGTTGATGTCCATAGAGATCACTACATCACGTAGAGAAGTCAGATATTGCTAGAGTGCATATTTTGTTCATTAATATTCTTAGGATATGTTTGTATTATATATGCTCATTTGCAGGAAGAAAATCCCTTTACATTGGCTCATGAATTTCCATGGATTCTATTTCTCTTGGAGCTTTTTCTCCCCACACTTTATTCTAATTTCTATTCATTTGAACATCATTTGTGTTAATTCAAAGAATGTATTAACATTTCTATATGTTTAAACATGGACAGAACATCAGGCTTCATGTCTAGTAGTATTTGAACTTCTGGAAATTTTATCCAGGCACTTTTCAAAATTAAGGCTTTAGGATGGCCTGATAACTAGATCCATGCAGAACTTACCCCCAGGTAAAAACATTTTCCAACCTGCTTCTAGGAATGTTAATATCCTGAGATTTTTGGGAGCTTTGTGTTACCTATGTCATCTGTATTGCTGTCCTGCAGAAAAATTCATTCTATTCTCCTTGTTATACAAAATATCAACATGAAAAAAAAAAATCCATTTAATACTTCTCATCGTCATTCTGTAGCTTATTCATCTATTTTTCAAGCTGTCCTTAGAAAGACAAGGAAATTGGAAGTTCTGATTATTAACACAACTTCTAGTAGCTTTTAAATCCCTTGCAGTATGTAGCTCCTTTTTCTCTCTGTAATTACTTTCAAAAACACTTTATTGCTTTTATAATGTTCTTTTCTAGACAAGGAGTGTGGTCACTGGAATGTCAAACACTGCCAAAAGAAAGTTATTTCTTGTTCTGAGTACAAGGTAGTTATTGTAATCTTTCAGATCCAGTCATATAATGTATCTACTGAAAATCCCAATCTTCTGTAGTGGAAATAGGAGAAAAGTATTTCTCTGTATTTCTGTAGAAATGGGTTGCTTTAAGCAATTTTCTGAGTTTAGTTTGAGCAATAATAGTGACATTGCCCCTGCTGTTGTTTAAAAACAACATGAAATGATGAATGATGTCACAAATATTCCTGACAGAACAGTGTTAATTTGTTCTTTGCTGTCACCTTTTTAGCCAGCAGAACAATTCTATCAGAGTTTGGACTGTAACATACTGACCCCTGTCAGGATTGTGAAACGTTCTGTGTTTTACTAAATTCCTTTAGTCTCATTCTTGATTTAAGACATGTTCAACAATCTGTGGTCTCATTTGTGCACTGTATTCTTCTCACCTCGGGTCAGTTCCCCGTTCGGAGCTGATGAGCAGCAGTGTTAAGCCTCAGAGCTCACAGCCTTCTGCAAGGTCACACTCTCAGGTCGTGGATAAACAATGCACCAATTGAGAGTTAAACAAGAGTTTCTGTGTCTCCTTTTCAGTCCCAAGCACCTCGTGCCAAATGAAACATCGTTGTCTCTCCAGCATCTGCCCTGAACTCAGTTTGATCCTTGAAACTCAGTTTGATCCTTTATCCTCCCTCCTTTCCTGACAACACAGTTTTACCAGAAACTGGAAACCCACCTTACCTCTGGATATAAATTTTCCCTATGTTTTTCTGCAGATGTCTTCAAATGTCAGGACGATGTGGGGCACTGCCTGACATTTTTAATGTGCCTGCAAAGGGGTGTATTTAAAGGAGTATTTAAAATTGTTTTTAAGAGCATAAAGTTAGCCTAACGCAGTGAATGGAGTTGATTTCAATTGATTGCAGCATGCAATCTAACGCACTCACAGAAGCCCATGAATAAGAGATGCAGGGTGGATCTGACAATTACCAGGGAAGCTCATTGCATATCTTCAGCAGCCTGATTGAGGGAGGTGCTGCTTGGGTCAGCTGCTGTCTTTGCTTATTTATTAATGTAGTCATTTGTTAGGTACCTCTTACTGTCCAGGTCGAGCATATCCACTCCAAGCCACAAATGCCAGCAGTTTTCAGACCAGACAATTCACAGTAACTCCTTTCAAAGCATGACACTAATCTCAAACTGCAGGCAATCCCTTCTCAGGTGGCTGCAGATGTTTCAGCAAGAAATTTCCCAAGCAGCCAAAAAACACGGTGAAAGTTGGTGGCATCAGAAAACACGTAGACAAAAATACAGCACTAAACTTTATTTCACTGGCATTCAAGTAGTTTGTAAAGATTGTGGTATATGTGCCTCAGAGGAACAGAAGGCAGACTTCCTCCTTGAATTCAGGTTGTTTGAGGCATGATGAAGGCTGTTGCACAAACTCCACGTGCCATCAGCTCAGGGGAGAGGAGCGTCATCTAGTCCTGGGAGGACTAGTAGGGAAACTAGACTGTATGATGCACTTCAGGAACGTACCTGATGTGTTCAGCCCATGGGATAAGAGTTAGTCTGGAAGTAAACCTGGATTTTAAAGCCTAGCAAGTCAAGCGATAAAAGGAATAAGATTATGGCTTGTATACTATCACAGTGGGAAATAAGGTATTAAATTGAGGGGTTATCACTGCTGTACACGAAAAGGATACCCACTGTCCGTGAATAAATGTCACTGAAAATTATAAAAGCTCTATTGCTGAAAACAGTAATACTCTGGAAAACTCTTCCAATAGCTTTTGGGGGCATACTACCCAACTTGTTTTAAAATGGAGCCTGGCAAATTCACAGATGCATAATATAAATGAGACAACATTCATTAACATCTGAGAATCCCATGAAAATAAGTTTTGCTCATTATCCTCTAAATTATTTTCAGGCCTACATGGAAATGAGAAGCAGGATAACATCAAGAATGATAAAGAAAATTATTCTGAAGGTTGGAGTGAATAATAATAATTATTATATATACTAAGACTAAGATCTTGAATAACTAGTCAGTAATGAGTGTATGTGCTGTGTAGAAATTCTGATGTATCCAAAGAGATCCAAGCACCAGCCCTCAGAACACCAGTCCATAAGAAATGTCTGCTTCCTAAAAATCAAGTCACTATCACTGGTCACTGTTGAAAACACTAGCAAAACTTTTCATCCATCTCTGTTTACACAAGCAGCCATCCGGTCTGTTCATATTTTACCTGATACTGTAATTTGACAGTTCTGTAGAAAGACTGAGAGCCAAATCTGAAATTCAAAGTCAATTCAGCAGGTGGAAAGCGGAAAGTCATTACTTTTCAGTAATCCCAGATATTTAATTCACTTCTCTGAGAAGCAGGTCAGACACCAATGTGCACAGTTTTTACTGTGTAGAAAAATAACCTTTTTGTGCCTGAAAACTGTGTTATCAATATTTTGATCACTGCTGATGTTACTGTAGTTAATGACAGTTTCCTGTTTTCTTCTGATTAACCTGTGCTTTTGATGTCCTTCATATTGGTCACTTCAGTTTTGCTTTCTGTGGACCATCAGCCACTAATTCTCTAAGCAGCTTGGGCTACCAGAGCTCTGCAATAAATAAGAAACTTTTTATCATCTTCACTAATGGTACATCGTGGTAATGGCCAGGGAGCAAGAGGACCTTGACAAGGAATACCCATGACCTTACCAGCTTCTTTCCACTATTGCTAATCTTAAAGTGGTTACAGAAAAAAAGAAGGTGTATGGGGACCAGGGGGAGTTCAAGGAGAAACTTCCACCACTGGTCCTCAGGAGAACTTTAAAAATGCTAACAGAAAGGGGAATCAGATACCACAGCACGGTAAACTGAGTCATTGATCTAATCCAGGCCAGAAATGTACTGCAAAATTTCAAAAAGCTACGACACACGGGTTTGACGTACTCCATTGCTCCATGTGTGGTTAGGAACCAGCTTTTGGCAAAGAGGGTTTCCATAAGAAAATTTGTCCTTTAAAGAAAGTGCAGAGAACTGTAACCAGAGTTGTTCTACCTTGCTGTGAAGACACGCTCAGATACAGCATCAGAATAACAAAGAGGCCTTTTCAATTCCTTGTTGCTAATATGATATAAGGATTGCTGAGTGGTTTTTATTCTGACAAAGAGGACTGCATACAGACAGAACAGAATATCGAGAGGGGGAGAAAACAATGTATACTTCTGTTTTTATTTGGGTTTAAGTGTAACAATTAAAAATAACTCACAGGAAAAATTTGCAACAATGGCAAAACAAGCGTCTGTTTAGATTTAAAGTATGTGATTAGAAATCTGGGGTTTAAAAGTATTTTAGAAGCCTAAAGGACCCATGAAAAGAATAGTGGTTCTCTGATATCAGGCTGTTCTGTGGAGTGAAGCTATCTGAATTAGTACTAATTTACAAGCTGAGGTCTGCTTTATGTGAATTAAATTGCACCATGTTTAGCTGAAAAGTTATCACGTCTCTTGTAGTAATATGGACAATTCCCTAACTGCTGTGCTATTATATGGCCAGTTACAGATTCTATAACTTAATATCTCAATGATTTAGGAAGTGTTTCAATTACACATTAAATTAAGCACGTAGGAGTTAAAAAGAAAAAATTCACCTCTGATGCAGCCCAATTAATCAGCACTGAATTGATCTTGTACTAATATTTTGAAATTAGGTTTGTTTTCTTGTTTTACCTTTGAGTGTTAATTTGTTTAATTTATTAAATAGTCTGCATGTATCTCTTTCTGAAGAATGTAATTAATAATTAAGATAATTAACCAAATCAATTCAGAGATACTTTTCAGAGATACTATTACATTGAGAAAAATATATACATCTTCTCAGTTTACCATGCCTGATTAGTGTATGATAAATTCACTCACTATTTTGAATAACATCTGAATTGGGGAGGGTGGGGGAAGTGAGGGGGGGAGCTGGGGAACTATTTGTGG
>NW_020957060.1:25206-26708 GCF_003031625.1 Empidonax traillii | reverse complement strand
TTTTTTTTTTTTTTTTTAATTCATCTTAAGCAGTTCCACAGGGATAGAGCTTTTAAGAGCTGGGTAGAGGATTTAGCAACACATCGTGCACAGCTAAATCACAAATTGAACCCAAGAGCCTTGCGCAAACACGTGTAAGTCCACGTGAGGTTAGTGCAACCAAAAATAAGTACAATAACTCCCGCATTCTCTCCTCCTTGTCAAAATAAACACATGTTGTTCAACCCTAGAACCCCTCAATACACACATGGAAATGTTCTGCTTGTCTCTATTGTCTGAAAGAAAGCTGATGGTATCCTGGTAAGGAAGAATAACTACTCCAAGCCAGGTCCTGAGACAGGCTATGCCAAGAGTGCTCCTTTAAGCATCAGAGGTCTGGGCTGGATGTGCTTCGTTGCTGCAAATAGTAGTGATTGGTGTTTATGTGGGTATGTGTTTGTGTGAGGTGGGCTTTGGAATTTGTGGTTTTTTTGGTCTTGCATCCATGAAAACAGGGATCAAGAAGTGGAAACAAAAGAGATGCATAAATAGTGCCTCTTCTATTTGTTTGTTTTCAGGAAAATAAAGGAAAGTTTGGAGTGCTTCCCTGTTAAACTCAATAACTTGATCCACACACTTGCACAGATGTCAGTGACAGGCTCTGCAAAGCCTCCAGCTCCAGAGGCTGTCCCCCAGGAATGGATGATGCTGGACACAGAGAAGTCAATCGCAAGAGCCACCATTTTGGGATTCAGCAAAAAGCCTGACTCTGTATGTATTATATTCCTTCCCTACCCTCATTGCCTTGATCTTTAATGACTCCTCTGAGAGCTTATATACTCTCCCTCTTCCTTTATAGAAGATTTGCTTGTGCCCCATTAAAAGGATCATGGGATGAACAGCGGTGCCATAAGCAATGAGCTACCAGAGAGAAAGAACACCAGGCAGACAGATATTTGCAGGGAGCCATTAAGGGAACAGTTCATGCCCTGTAGTGAAAAATAAATCAGGAGCTAATTAAAGCATCCAGAAGGAAAGCATGACAAAAAATTAGGAAGCCTAAAAGAAATTGGAGGCTGTTATATGATGCTTTAATGGTGCACTATTAGTTTTCACACACTGCAGTGATCTTTCAGTGTTTGAGTTGTATGCTATCCAGGCAAGTTTCTCTTTCCGTGCAGCAAAGGCTGTGAATTACAAACTGAATTCTCTGGCACTTGGCACTACATTAAAGGAAGGTTTTTCTTTGTTAAAATCACCCTATATTTTCTCCTGTACATTTTTTTTTTAATGTGCCTCTCTGATCATTTCTCTTCTCTGCCTGTCTCTTTTCCCCAACACAGATATATCTAGTCCAGGTGGTGCAAACCTGCAACGTGGTCACTTTTGTGGAAAAATCGTTTGACCAGTTCTCAAAACTTCACGGCCATCTCCAGAAGCAATTTCCATCTCATGCCCTCCCAGAGTAAGGCAGCATATTAATGAATGTTATTCTGCTGTTAAGTGGTGCTCTCTGTGCTCAG
>NW_020957060.1:6848-24822 GCF_003031625.1 Empidonax traillii | reverse complement strand
TATATCTAGTCCAGGTGGTGCAAACCTGCAACGTGGTCACTTTTGTGGAAAAATCGTTTGACCAGTTCTCAAAACTTCACGGCCATCTCCAGAAGCAATTTCCATCTCATGCCCTCCCAGAGTAAGGCAGCATATTAATGAATGTTATTCTGCTGTTAAGTGGTGCTCTCTGTGCTCAGATAGATCTGTGAGAATATGCATGGCAGACATATTTTTAGAAACACAAAGGCAGCGCGACATATCCTATCAAGGCTTCTATTCAGAAGAAACTGAATCATAGACCACTGTGACAGTCTAGCTTTTATATATTTTATTGTTCCTTTTTTAATGGGAGGAGAAAAGGGAGAACAGCTTGGACCTGACAAAACTATTCCTGAAATCAAAGGGTAAGTGGTGATGAGTCCATTAAAGGCACGATAAGGCCTTTAATAGCTTTTACTTTCTCCTTGATGCTTATCAAAACTCATAAAAAAATCCATATATTAAAGCAATGTTTACATTGGAATATTTCCACTAGATCAGAACAGAAACAAGCCAATGTCTGACACTGGCCAGCATGAAAAACCTGCTTACAAAAAGATGCACATATTCCTCAGCCAAGAAATATGCACTAATCTTATGTACTATCCTTCCTCCAAAATCCAAACTTTGTGCCTGGCATAATTCAGTTTAAAATCTTTTGAAAAATATGCTGCCATTAGTTGCAATAATTCTGAATATTACTTTTTGTCTGTGTGCATGTCTATTCCTGCTTTTCATTTCTGAATCTTATTTCTTCATATTTTCTTGGGACAACGAGTCCCAGGGTTTATTTCTGTCTTACTTTAAACATTTTTTCCTTATGTAATGATTTTCCATGGTTTTAGTAATACAAGTGGAGTTATTTTTTTCTACAAATATCTACAAATATCATATACATTATACTGAATCCCTCATTGAGAAGAAAGTAGTCCTCTCCACACAGTCATTGTGTCACCTGATACAAGCCCTTCTTCAGGCTCTATCCACAATAAAACATAAAACTGGACTAAAATACAAGCAGTTTACTTGAACCAAGTTGAGATTCAAGTGATATGCTTGAAAAATATAAAGGTTTGGCGTTTGACCTGAAGTACATAGCTACAAACAACATGGTTTTGACTTAAAATCCAAGAATTTCAGATCCAAATTTTATATTCCCTGAAGCTTGTGAGAAGCGTTCAAGTAAATGGCTTTAGATTAGTTTGTTCTAGAGAATCTTTCTTCTATCTAAGGGCACTCCAATTTGATTCATTATGACTGGCTCGCATGAACTGGTTTGCAGCAGCTGGTGAGATTTGAAATTTCACCAAACAAATACTGCAAGTGCTTGAATGATGATTTTGATTTGGAGATATTTACACACTAACCATTAGGTTGTAAAATAAAGTATTTAATAAGTACCTGAATATGACAGAGCCCTTTGAAGGAAAATACATTTCTCCGTAGAAATGCATAGACCTCAGAAACCCCAGAGTGAATTTCAAAAGTAGTACTAGCCATTTTTCAGATAAATCTACTTTTAATAAAATCCCTCACAACATTTTCACAAAGAGCGTTTCAGAACTCACAGAGGGTTAATCTGCATATACTGAGGCTGCCTCTAAGAGCACCAGGGGCTTTATTGTCATAATTCAGTCCCAGCAGTAACCTGTCACTGCATGATGTTTCCCCCAGATTCTGTTAAAGTAATTCATTTTATGATATTTCTTGATAGCCACATTTTTTTAAAGTTCTGGATTATTTTCCAACAAAACTTCATTAATTTGAGGCTTTTCATGTATCCCAGATTTTATCCTAATAATAAAAAACTAATTATTTCTTTATAGGAAATTGTTATTATTACTGAAACTGCCATACTATATCAGACCATTAGTCTGTCTGTGTGTTACAAAGCTCCAACTCTGTCTGATGCCAGATGCTTCAAAGGAAGGAAAAGTCCTTGTTCTACAATGTAACCACAAAATCAGTTTAAAAATGTATGATTTAAAAGGTAAAATGCTTATTATTGCTAGAATAATTGGAACTGCTAACAGAAAGGACTTGGTGTCTGCTTTGTATTGATTCTATGAAATTGTATATATTTATGTCTCATTAAGAGAAAACAATGCAATATGAGAGTGCTTCATACAAGTGCCAAATACTGACTATATTTGGGAAACTAATGGCAAAAGCTCAGAGTTCTTAGAATCTGAAATTTTGCTACTGACGTGTGAACATTCAGCCTATATTTACAAGTCAAAGCACAGCTGCCCCAAGCAAACCCTTGCGTTCTCGCACCCTCCTTCTCATTTGGTTTCAGAGAGAGTATTAATTGTGTTTATCTCTTGTTTTCTAAAAAGCCAAAAATCTTTTCACCCAAGAAAACATTCAATTACATAATTTGTACACAGAACAATGTTCAAGCTAACAAGTAGGGAGTGGAATCCTCTGTGGAGGACTCGGTGCAAGTTTATGTTTTTCTGATCCACGTAAGGCAGACGCAAAGCTGAATGTCAGGTTGGGAAGTTCACCTCTTCTAACACAAGTGCATTCACAGGGCAAAGCCGGTTTCAGCCACAAATGCAATTCAGCAAAAGCCCAAAGGCCTTCTAAAAAAGGGTTCGGTGACACCACAAGGTTCGTATTGTCCTTCACTCCAGCAGTTTTTGGTGCTATCAATCAGCAGTTTCTCTGTCCTCTCTTTGGCCACTGTGCTTAGGATGCATCTTCTGAGGGCCTGCATTTTACAGCCAGAGCCCTCTCTGTGCGTTACACAGCCTAATTCATTCTAAGCTGCTTCCAAACAGCTCCTCCCTATAATCCCTTGAAAGAAGTCCTTTTGTGCCCCAGAGGGGGACCCAGAACATTCACAGGCTATCTATGTGTGCCAGATGACCTGGGCTCTATTTTTATCCGTGCAGCTCATATATGTCATGATCCTGGGTCATATCACTCACTTCCCCCACTTCTTTATGTGTCCTGCCACTGTGATTTCATGAGGCGCGAGTCGCTTCTTGCTATTCATCTGTGCAGCCCCTAACCCAGCCCCGATCTTTCAGTGCCATGGGCAGAAATAATGGGAAGTTCATACATACACACAGTATGCTGCTGTCATCCTGGTCCCTTGCTGGTGTAATTGCAAACTAAATTATACCAGCGCTGAGTTTTTCCTCACCGTATTGCCCAGCTGCCTTTCTAAAGGCTGGCCAAGTGTCCCTTTCCAATGTACCACGTGCTAGACAGCTCCTTTAGTCATTTGTCTGGAGCCTTCAGATGCCTCTTGAGGTCTAGGGGATAAACAAGGTTGTAGCAGAGAAAAAAGGAGGTTTGTAAACAAGACACAGTTGACTATTTGCAAGTGGGGGTGGTGGAACATGAAATATAACCAGATCCAAACTTCTGCCTTTTTCTATCCCATACATTAGAGGGCATAAAGCATAATTTTGATTAAGAATCCGACTATTAGCAATCCATATCACAAAAGCCATTACATACAATTTAGCACAGATGGGTTTTCTAATGCTCCTTTGACCTGAGAGATAAATACCCTTTGTCAGGGCAAGGTTAATATAAATTGATTATATGTATTGTTAAAAATCTAACCTTTTGACTGATCTAATGTGCATTGTCTCTAAAATGCAAAGATGATTCAAGTAAAAAAATGTGAGGTTTTTGATGTTTTCAACCACCAAAGCATTTGAAAATTGACATAAGGCCATTCTATGCATATATGATTAATCTACTAAAATGAAATTAAATTCATCTTAATAAAAATTCAGCAAGACCATTACTTTTACTATTATTATTGTTACTGCCTTTGTTGGGATTGATTTTTTTACTATGGCAATCGTTTGTTTTCATATATTGCTTTTATTAAGCTAGTGCCTGAAATTACATATGGTATCAGGGACCTGCTCTGAAAAACCTATCTACACTCTAAATAGCTGAGGTAAAAATGCAAACAATGATATATTCGTCAAATGTCTCACTGTTGCTGTAAGGCTTTGGTACACAGTATTCTGTTGTAAGGGTGTGTACAGCGTGAGCCCTGGGCTGAGATCAGAGATCTGCTGGCCACAGTGCAAAAAATGGGGAGGGCAGTGGTTTCCTTTTTCATAAAGGGCTAATTATTTAGATATCATAAAATGCAAATAACTGCCTTTTAGGTTTCGTTTATTTACTTGCTTTTAAATTCATGATCTAGACAGAGAAAGTGCTACAGGATGAAACAAAATGTCAGCAAATTATTAGAAGAACCAGAGTGAGAGGGTAAAAAATCCTCTGGACTCTGTACCCATCCCTTCCTCTACCTGCAAAACCACTTATAAATTTCTTTTGTTAAGTAGAGTTGGAAACGTTTCCAGCAAACACAGTACAAGAGTTATGCTTATGAATATTTTTCTTTTGCAGGTTTCCCCACTCATGGCATTTACCTTTTGTGGATCTTGAACATAAAAGAGTGAAGGATTTGAATCTCTATCTGAAGAAGCTATTAAGCGGCACCAGGAGACTGGCTAATGTGAGCATTACCAGTTGTTTTTTTCAATTTGCATATGAATTCTAGTAGCATTGTACCAAATGATTCAGGAAGCCTTCCATTGCCCCATTTGGGGAAAAAAAAAATAAATTACACAAGTGACGCATCTTCTAATGCAGCTGTTTTGGGATGGAGCCATTACAACATTCATCAGAACTTAAGACAAAGACAAATATGACAGAGAAATAGTTTATTAGACCTGGCAGGGCATTTTTCAGAAAAACTTTTCTTCCTTTGCTGCCGTCGAAAAGTAGTGATTCACTGAATTTTTGACAGGAAGGAGTAGGTTCTGAGGAATGCAATGTCTAAAAAAGGAGTAAGCTTTGAAATATTGAAAAGTCTGATTTTGCAGCTGTTAAATGAAAAGTTCCGTTCTTTCAGCCCAGAAATACCCATTTCAAAATTTGGTTAGCATGTAGAAGAAATTGTTTTGCAAACATAAGACCAAATCCAGACTGTTTCAATATTATCAGAATGATACATTGTGTCCATTTAAACTGGGGGGTTCTAATTTTTTATTCATTATTGCCCTCTGAGATTTGAGGTTCTTCTCCTGTATAGGAGTGGAAAGTTGAAATGGTAACAAAAAACATTGCCTTTTCATTATCTGGGCCAGGATTAAGCTTTTTATGCACCTCAGCCTTAAAAAAGCCACAGCTGAGAGCAGCTGAGGAGCTGCATGCACCCCGGGAAGATGTTAAATCATGATGCTGCACCACTTCAGAAGGTGAATGGTCAATTACTGACAGTGACACTGGGGTCTGAGAGAAAGGAGCATCCTCCAGTGCCCAGCTGTTGTCAGGAGAGCTGTCAGGCAGGAAAAAAAATGGTGTTTTACATTAGATCCAAGGCTTCTGTGGAGGCCAGTAAATTCCAGTGAGCTAAGGCACGAGCTCATGCATGGATCCTGTTGTTTCACTGTTGGCACATCCTCTGGCACAGCTTGGGCCTCTGCCAGGTGAGCCATGTCATGGCCTCAGGCCCCCAACTCAAACTGGGGCTGCTTTGGTTTAATAGCACAGACAGTCCAGGTTATCAAAAGAGGGTATGCCAGGATGTTTGTTCTCCGAAATTTCAAACATCTTGCAGCAGGAGCAAAATGTTTGCTGTCTAACTATAAAATTTTCCCAGCTGTGACTGTGTAATGGAGATTAAAGAGGAAATTGTCCATATGCAAAACAAACAGGATTTTTCTCAATAATATGAGTATAAATTCTGAGCCCTGTGTTGAAATTGAGATTTCCAAAAAGGATAAAAACTATTTGTCTCACAGAGTTACAACTAATTTGGTACAAACAGCTGACTTGGGTGCTTGACTCCCTTGACTGAACCTGCCAAATAATCTGCACAAGTTTGGGTTGGTTGTTGTGGAATTAAATCACAAGAAGTTCCACCTCAACATGAGCAAGAATGTCTTTACACTGAGGATGGAAGAGCACTGGCACAGGCTGCCCATGGAATTCGTGAAGTCTTTCTATCTGGAGATATTCCAGACCTACCTGGCCGTGTTCCTGTGTCACCTGCTCCAGGTGCCCCTGCCTTGGCAGGGGGCTTGGCCTAGATGATCTCCAGAGGTCCCTTCCAACCCCAACAATCCTGTGATTCATTTCTGACACTCATGTTCAAGTCATGGGTTCATTTTACATTAGCGCCTTTTGGTCACAGCTGAGGGAAAGCTGATATAAGCCAGTGACCTAGAAATGAAAAGCTGGGTATCTTCTGCTGTGCTCTTGCCTGCTGGAAGATACACAGATTTTCAATTTGGGCCAAGCACTGCTGTGTAGAAACCTAATATTCAGTTGAAAAATTATACTGCTTAAGGCCCCAGGATGGTAATAAAAACGTTTCCTGGTCACACACAGAAGCTCTGTTCTCCCTCCCGCTCCATGGTCTGTGCATGGCTTAGTGATCAGCCAGAGCAGGCTGCCTTGCAATGGGTTTCCTAATGCCCTTCATGCTCCCTTTATGGGCCTGCAGCATGCACCCATGGAGCTGGGAATGTCCTCCCAGCAAATTGCTGCTGGGACACTGGGACACAGCCACAGCTGGGGTAGGCAGAGGCTTGGGGACACACGCTGTTGCGGCTCTGAACAAGCCCAGGGGGGCTATTTCCAGGCTGGTACAGGCTGTAGTACTGAACCTTGAGGAGAAGAAAGCAATTCTGTGCCTAAAAGGGCTGCGCTGCTGCTGGTGTGGTGGACTTAGAGGGCACGACAGCAAACGGAGCAATGAGTGGATTGTTTCCATCTGTAAAGTCCTGCTGCATGTGGGAAATCATCTGGCTTACCCCCATGCAGCTAACCTGCAATTCTAGATGGTAACCTTTAAAGTTATTGATACTCCATAAACATTGAATCATTATTTTTACTTCAGTATGCTTCTCCTGCTGGGAGATGTGAGAAATTTAGAAAATACCGACGTGTTCTGACCCACTTAGAACAAGGAGATCAGCCGGTGGGTAATTTCCTTTGTATTCTTTTTTTACTTTTCACTTTGGTATGACTCTTTTAAAAGTGTCGTGGAGTCTTCTTGGTTTTATTCTGAGCAGAAAGCCAAGCTAGGAGGCTTTCTTGATAAAAATAAATACAATTATTTTGTCTCTTTTCATGCCTGTGACAACTTTGCAGTCAAATTTGCCCTTTTTCTCAAGTTGCCAAGGAGCCTGGCTGAAACCATTTAGTGAGTTGTCTGTTCTCAAGCATTACCAAAGTGTCATTCCTATGAAATAGTAGAACTATATAGAAATAAATAATTAATTCATAAATTTGTGAAGAAATCTAGTAGAGCAGAGTTCCTTTTACTTCCTTGCCACAGTCTTTTCTTTAGGCTGAAATGTACCTGTAGTGAATCGTAGCTGTATTGTAGCTGTACAGAAGGCTGGAGTATTGTCAGAGATGGAGAGAAGAGCTTTTATTTCATTATAAAATACCCTTGTTATCACTGTAAACACATTACCCTGATTGACTAGGCACCATTTTCAGCTCTGAAAAATTTAGTCCAGTCCCCACAGGACTGACTACATGCTTGGTTCTACCAATCAAGTAATTATAAATCCTAGAAATGAAGAAAGAATCAGATTATATCCAAATTCCTTCCTCAGTCATGCCTTAAGTGCATGCTTTTTAGTCCAGACTAGGTTCTGATTATGCTAATTGTATTATAATTAAGAGTATGTCAGAATGTCACTGACCTTTTTTGCTAAATGGTTGGAATGAAGGAGTAGAGGTGGAAAACAGCTGCCTGTTCTCATTCACATTGAGCTCAAATGGAATGAGATGTTTCTTTAAACCCTATTTTAATAAAGAAACTTTTCCTTTCTCCATCTCTGAACTTTAGAATCAGATACAATAAATGCAGACACATCAGTTGATGGAGATTCTTTTTCTTGGACTAGTCTAAATGCTTAAATATGCTCATCTCTATTGAAAGCAATTTTGTAAGTCTGTAGTTTAAATTTGAGCATAAGCCTCACTCATTGACTTCCTCTTAGATATTTGTTGAAGAATTGCCTGGAATAGAAATTATTTTCTTAAATTCAGGTTAACACACTGTTATAAATAACTCCACCACCAGACTGTACACATGAAGAACAACCTGTATTCATTACATCAATCACTTAAATGCAGAACCTTCATTTTTGTACTGAGTCAATTAGGACAGGACCAAAAACAGGTTTCAGCACCTTTTTTTTAATTTCATTCTACTCCTCCCAAACCAGTGGCAATATTTATAGTCACAGGATTTCTGCCTGACACACTGTCTGTATACACTGAAGTACCTGGCTTTTCTAGATCTGCAAGGCAACATCCTCAACAACCTTTAGACTTATGGAGTTTTTCTTCATGAACTGCCAAAACACCAAGTGATGTCACCAATAAGAGGTGAAGCATCAAAAACCAGTGAACTGAAGGTTGGTAACACAGAGGGAGACAAAAATATACATTCTCAAAGTGTAAATCAAACCTGTGACAAAAGGCAGCTGCTGCTGACTACTGTTACATTTTTCTGTTTCCCTCAACTCCAACTGAGTGATGGGCTGAGTGGAGATTTCAGCCCAAATCTCATAATATGAATTAGGGCTGCCCTAGTGGCTTGTCATTCTGCAGCTGTATTGTAGAAGGGTTATACATTGCCTGGGGACACAAAAGCAAGGTAAGGCTCCATTAATTCAGTCTGCTTTTGGCCCTGGTGTCAAACTGCAGCATTCACAAAACTGAATGTCTTCATGCTTATCTTGGAAAGACAACTTGCACATGGCTTGGGCATTGCAAGTGAAAAATCTAAAACTGACCCTAAAGCAATATTTCACATTGCAACTGTGCATTTGGTGCCCTCAGCCAGCTGGTAACATTGAATGGATAATCTTCCCATCTCTCATCATTTGAAAGATGTGGTGTTTAATTTGTGGATATTATATAGTTATTGATATAATAACTATAATATAATAACTGGATGTTATAGAGTTATTGATAACACAGCTCAGACATTAGATTTACATACTGACCTTGCAAAACTACATAGTCTTAAATGAGCTGATGTCATTTTTCCAATGTCTTTCACACAGATTTGTTTTGTGTGCAATTTCAGTGGGCTTGGATATTTGAGGGGGTTTGTTTATTGTGGTGAGGGCATTTGACAAACATAATAGTAAGTGCAGGTGCACGGTAGGCTAATCAGTATAAAAAAGAAATAAATTAGGTCTTTTGGGATTTGAGTCTGTAAAGCTTTTTTAAGTATCCAAATTAAATAAGGACTTTGGGGGCAAAGATAAATCTAATGCAAGCAGGTAAGTAAACAGTGGCAGTGTTTCAGCTATGGATAGGTTCTATAAACAGCTTTATGGTGACTTACAGGCTGTATAAAAGGGCTTTAAAGAGGGTGTAAATGGAAGTGATTGTAAATTATGTTCACTCATTTTCAAGCATACAGTAAAAATGAGGACCACAGCATTGTTCTAGAGTGACTAATGTTTTACACTGTAAAAGTAATCAAGTTTGATAAGAGCTTCCCATATTTCATTTGTGTTTTATTCACTGGCACTACTCGGGATTTGCAGAGATGAGAAAACAGCTCCCACAGTGCCCATGGGGGGGCACAGAACGTGGTGGTACAAAGTGCCCCCGAGGTGTGCAGGTCCCTTGAACTCCCACCACTCCTGCACTCCTGCAGCAAGGCATCCAGCTGGTCCAAAATGGGGAGGGTTCAAAGTCCTCTCTTTTCCGCCGTCCTTTCCTGAAGTTTTAACAGCTGCACCAAGGTCAGCTTTTTCTGGTTTCTTTCTTTCCTGCTGATTCTCCATCCTGTTAAAGTATAACAGGCGCATGGGTGTTCTCTGACCCCAAATCTACTCTAACACAGCTGAAAAGAAAGCTGAAAGCAGAAGGGAGGCCGCTTTTCTTTCTATCAAAATTAAATCTGGTTTGAAATCTGGCTGTGTTTCATTACCAGCAGAGTGCTTTTCTAGTTAGTCACTGATGGAGAGCAGTAGACAAATTCTACCCTGCTAAACTGGTGCACGGCTATGCCAGCCCCCCTGGTGCCACTGAAATTGTTTATCCTAGTGCAACTAAAAGGAGAACTTGTCTCTTTTGAGTTTAATGGCTGAAAAAAAAAGGAGGATGTGTGAGTTCTAACCAAACTGCCCATATATACCTGGCTGCTGCCCTTTAGGCTAATGCTACTAAGTGACCTGCAAAATATCAATGTTACCTATTAAAGACTGTTGTTTTCTTAGGTAAGAATGGTTAGACAAACTATAGGAGGCATTCCTAAGAATCCATAGGTGTGTGGTATTGTAGGGAATTTCCATCTTCTGATTTAAAGATAAAAATTCCAGAGGGGAAAAGGGTAAGTGGGTGCTTGGGGTCATCCTCAACACCTGCCTATCTGCCAAGACCATCTCAGGGTCTCTAAGATTCCCACCAAGGGTCACATTTTCCTAAAAAACAATTGCTTGCTTAGAAGTGGGCTCTATCCACTTTATGCAGTGTGGTCATACACATGTTCAAAGCTGTAATATACCTGTTTCTATTTAGCAGTGTAATTAGATGCATGCCTAACTCTGAGCTTATACAGTCCTATTAAGTGGAGTCCAAGTGATCGAGGTCCCACCGATTTCGGAATCACCTGAGAGTTCAGTGTGTGCTTTGCAGCTCTGCTGACACAGGGTGAACTTAAAGCACTGACACACTTTGCTGGTGGAAATCTAAATGGTGGAGTCCTGCAGCAGGTAGATTAGCACAGTTCAGGGGGAAATTGCTGTCTTATTAATACGTGTGCAAAATGCTTATCTCCCCAAACACACAGGAGACGTCCCCCTCACTGCTTTTGAAGCACTTAGCCCTGGACAGCCTGCTTCATCTGCCCCTGCCACATGACCTGTTCCATTAGGTTTTTGCATTCTTCTTGCCAGCATTAGCCTTGCTGCTTCCTCCTGAGCTTCAGTACCTGTTGGGTACGATGGACACACAGGCAGGGAAAGCTTTGCAGTCAGGGCTGAGGCACCAGCAGTGTACATGCCTGTCCTGTTCATGCCTGTTGTAAGATCTGCTTGAACTCCACTTCTGTACTTAAACCAAATGTCATTTTTTTCAGTGTTGTTCTCCTTTAGAATGAGACTTTGGAACTATTGCCTGAAACAATCCTTGCATCTCCTATTTACAAACCTCCCAGTTCATATATTTCCATTTATTTCAGAAAGAGTAGGTGGAGAGGAAGCAGAAAGAACACCATGCTGCTCAGTGTGGAATTTTTTATTTCTCTTTCAAGTCAGTTTGTGTATCTTTCTTTCCAACTCCTGCTCACTTCTCTCAAGATCTTTGAACTTGAAGGGCTACTTGAGTTTCTCTGCTTATTTTCATGCTGTCAAATAAAGGCAGGGCTGCCAAAAATATACTCTCAGCCCTAGAGATTTCCTGCACATGGGACTTGTGCTGAAAGAGGGAATGAAGGTCCCACAGGGAATAACTTGCCTGTTTAAAGCTACTGGAAGCTGAAGCAGGTGTATGGGCTTTCCCCTGTAAGCTGTCCTTATCAGATGAGAGAATAATTAGTCATGCTCAGACAGGCAGGTGTATTGGCAGTCCACAGCTAATAGCCTAAGGATTTGTCATTCGATTCAAGGAAAACAATTCTGTTGGTTTCTCCTGTTTTTCCCCCTGATTTTTCTTTTGAAGAAAATATCAGAGTGGGAGGAAAAACTCCAAACAGTAGAATGAAAAATAAAAGGCAACTGTTAAAGTAAATCCCAATTGCTAAATCTTATCTCTACAATGAACATGCACATCTTGTTCCTCTGTCTGCTGTAACCACGTTAACTCCTCCCTAGCTGCATTTATCAGTACCCTCTTCCTTTTCTTTTTTTTCCCTGCACAAATTACACCACATCTTGTCAAACTGAAACAACACAAATGCTACATGAAGTACATCTTCCCAGTAAGAGACACATTATTTTCCGCAGACTGGAAAAAAACAGTGGTGACATTTTAATGCTAGAATCTGAAAAGTCTCTTGTTCTACCCATTCATTACATTGTCAGTCCAAGTAACATCAGCATGAATGTAGCAATTCTAACCATCCTAAAGAATGGCCATTCTGATACACGACTTTATGGAAAAGCTAATAAAATGCAATTACTGTCCACCTTTGATTCAGAGTCATGAGAGTCCATTTCAGAATTCACATTTTTATTGCCTTGCACAATACTCAAATCTGGGGATTTGGTTTATTGTTTTAATTCCCTACAGCTGAATGTAACTACCTGTTATCTATGTTCACTAGAGCAGCACAGGTCAGTACATAAAAATAAAAGTTATAGTGCAGTATGTAAGGTGGATTACTCTTTTAAACAGGATGGTGAAATACGATCATTCCTTCCACTCCCTGTGGGTTTCTGATAGGATTTAACTCTGTATGGAGCTTTTCAGTGTAAGTGTCCATTAAGCTGCCACGTGAGGGAGGTTTACACAATATCTAAGCCTCGGGGAGGCCCACACGAGGTCAGATCCCCAGGGTCGGTCCCGTGCCAAGGGTGAGTTTCATGTTGACTACACAGGAGGCAGCAAAGATGGGCTCCTGTGTTTGATTCACAGATGGGCCACTCTGGAAAAGCAGCTGATACAAATCTTGAGCTACTGGAGATCAAGCAAGAGTGCAGATCCATGGCCCACACAGCACACTGCTGTCTGGAAGTGTGATGACAGATAGGGGCCAGGTGGGCACCAGTGCAGCATCCCTGGGACAGTGGAAATGGGCACCATCATCTTCCCAGTGCCTGAGTAGAAGTCATTATGATTGCCCATAATCATAAGGGAAAGGCTCCCTTTTGTTGCCAAATCTAATATATACATTAAAAAATTAACAGCAATCTTCTTTGAGGGGAATAATTTAAGGAACAGAGCACAACATATGATAATATCTACAGTATTTTTATTCTCTTTCAGAATGAGCTTGTACTCAGCTTCTTCCTGAATTGGTCCAAAAATACCTTGGCAGAAGATTCATCATCTGTGACCCTAGGTATGTGGATTACCAATCTTTTTTTTTTTTTCTTAAGAAGGACTTCTTTAATAATATTGAATTCAGCAATGCAAAGGTGAGTCCAAAGTGTTTAGGCACCTTTATTTATTTTTTTTTTTTAGGACATAAAGATAACAACAAATAATTCCTGATTCCTCAAGATCTCTGAAAATGTGTTACTAATGTCACCTGTAGCTTTCTTTCTCTTTTGCATATTCAACTCAGCCTTGCTTCATTTCTTTTTGAATAAACATGCCTGTATGCAAAGCAAAAGTTTATTTACACAAACTGTGGCAGGTTTCTTGTTCTACAAAACAAAACATTCGTGGAAGAATTTGGAGGAAAGGATGTGAGTCATGACAAAGCACAGTGTGTGCTTGCACAAGCGAAGAAAATCAGGGGTGACTTCTAAGGTAATTTTCACAATGAGTGGAGCAGGTAAATAACAGAACATTATGCTAATGCTTAGGCATACATTATTAATGACAGTAGTAATTCACTTCTTGCTAAATGAGATGCCACACTGTCCCTTAACCTATCTAAACACTTAACCCATTTTCCTCTTCTGTCCAGCACCCAATTTAATCTAATTTCTGACATTACAGCATTAAGAGCCAAAGCATAAACTATAAAAAAGTAAACTGCAAATGTTTGTTGTCTTCCATTACCTTAGTTCTGCACTGAAAAGAATCTTCCATAGTCAGTTTTAGGCAAATAAAATCTCAAAAAGAAGTCTGCAGCTGCACTCTGCACCACAACAATTCAGATGTTTGTTATGTGCTCCAAGTGATAGGAAAGTTTCCAAGATCACCAGTTTTCCACATTTCAGAGAGGAGTGCGAGTATCTCTGCATATTTAGTTTGCATGTCCATTAAGTTAATTTAATCCCTCTGCAGGCCTAGGTTTCATTATCTCTTTTGCTGGGACCATTTTTTTTAATACATCAAAACAAAATAATTCCCATTTTGTCTTCTCAGCTTTTGGAAGATTCCCCATGTGTAGAGTTTATTTGATTAGGGCATGCCATTATCATATTAAACCCATTATGACTATTGAAAATTACTAATGGTCGCTCTAACTTTTACAAAGGATCAAGGAGATAATGCAAAGATGTCCTGTGTGTTAAGGACATAGACTAAATCTTATCACGTAAAATCCAAACCAGAGTTCAAATGGAACATGCAGTCTGGGTCCATGGTGGGCTACATCTCTCTGTAGACATCTTTACCAAAGACATTCAGATGTGAGAGCAAGCTGAGGCACAAGGGATTTAAAGTCCCTGGTCTTCGGAAGAATTTTGACATTTCACCAATATTTAGGTGCCTAGTTATTACAGAGAATCTGGGTGTAAAGGCCTTATGCAAAAGCATGAACTGAGTCTATAATAAAGCTGAGAAATAACTTGCAGCCTCATAATTCCTGCTGTGGTGTCCTGAGCTGATATAGTCTGAAGGATAAGCCATTCATTTTTGTTGCCAGTGACAGAAAAATCAAGGAAGAGAATGGAGAAACAGAGGCCAAAATGTGTTTAGTGGTTGTTTGATGGAAGCTATATGACAGGTAACCCAATCTGCTCGTGCACTATACAGTTAGTGGAGGTGAGGGTCACATCCTGGACAAGGAAGATAAATATATCTCTGGCCTCCAGCAGTGCAGTTACAGGGGGACTGGTTTTTTCCTTTTGAAGAACTCAGCCTTTTAAAGTTTAGACACTTCAGTTCTAGACTCAGGGCAAAATCTTTGTTTAATATGGGAGAAAATAACAAGAAAAACCCAAACCGCAAAAAAAAAAAACAACCAACTCCCTTTAGCTCACTATCACGTATTAAAATAAATAAAATAGATAGAATGCCAGTAGCACACCAGGTCCAAATTAGGACCCAATGAGCTTAGACCTTGTAAAAACAGAGAACAAGAAGCATTAGCTGAGTTTCTCTGGGTACTGCACCACTTGTAGTCAGCAAGGAAGGGTTCACACTCAGTTGTGGTGAATTGTGGAAGGTGAGCTTAGCTCTAAGTGAGCTACCTCAGCTATCAGAGGAGCACCTGTCATACTTGTGCTAATCACCCACTTGGAAAATTATTTTCATATGTGTTTGTTTATTCTTTGCCTGGTGGTTGGAGTTAGGTTGCTGCCATACCCTAGCGAGCTTAACTAAAATCTTTGCTGCAGGGTATTTGCCTGCAGTTATTGTCCAGAGAAGACACAAGTCCAGCTAAGGCAGGAGGTGGCTAATCATACCAAGCTGCCAGGTAGCAAACAAGGAGCTGCTGGGAAGAGCTCAGTGGCCCTGAAGGCTCTTGCTTGCTCAGGGTGCCCAGAAAGTCTTGATTTAAAAGTCAACTCTGTAGTAATGCCAGAGTCAGTCTGGGGAGGAATTAAGTTCACAGAGCCTGCCAGAGAGAGGTAATTACCATGAAAAAAAAGTATGTTCTTTCCCCACAAATTTCATTGCTTCCTGAGGTCATAAGGGTCTTATTATTTGTCTGTTTTGAAAAATAACTCAGGTTTAATATGGGCTGTAGCTTTGCATGGATGTGGTGATTTCTCTCTTAGCCTTTATGAAAGCAAATAATCTGTCTTTTAGTTAGGATCAATATAAACTAAAATTAATGCCCAATAGGATCAGGTTATGAATTTTGATCAAACCAGCATCTTTCTCTTACACTGCTTTAATTTATGAATGTTGTAGGTAATTACACTTACTAAAGTAAAATAAAAATTAAAATTTATGAATTTGTACTGTGCTCCTAGTGATGAAGAGATTAGAAATCAGTGCTAAATTTATTTTGACATGAATACTGAATCAGTGCTCCCAGGGCGGTGAATTCTGAATTATACTGAATATTGTCAACATTTCATTATACCAAGCTCACTGCAAGGCAGTGAGAGCAGATAGAGCAGATATCAGGAATGATTTCACAGACAGCCTTTTATAAAGGCCCTTTAAAAAAAAAAGGAGAAAGCAAATATATCAAAAACATTTTTATATCAATCTTGTTTATTTTTCTCTTGAGTTTATACCTCCTGAAAATAATAATAATTCAGGTTGTATTGGTTTTGCCGTGGATTATAACATTATACAGCCCAGGCCCAGTTCTGACATGTGTAATTAGTGCTCCATGCATTTCTATGGCTTCTGTCCTTTTAGTACAGAGGAGGGACTGGCTCCGTGTCCTTCTAAAGGAAGATCCAAGCTTTCCAAGAGGACTGTAACTTGGTATTCCTCTCCATGCACAATCACAGTCCTCATGAGTAGTCCCTGAGGAGAAGAGGCGGTTTTGCTCACGTTTCATAGTGCTTTGATCTTCTGAAGTTGCTCATTCTTGATGTAAAGCTTTTGCCACAAGTTGTGTTGCTGATTTAGTCGCATTTAGACTATTTTGCTGGCCATAAGCACCTCTGGTTGGCTTGGAGAACAAAACCACTGAGATAGTCAATGTATTTACAGCTGGCTATATGAAGTCAGATAAACTGGAGGCTCAAAAACCCAGCGAAAGCAGGCAGATGGTTGGCTTGGGGCGTTCAACCCTAGCCCTGGAAAACCAAAAGGTTCCAGTACTCTTTGATGCCAGATGTCAAAACAGGCTGTCAACAAGAAGAAAGGTCTAAGAAAAATCTGAGGGTGCAGAATACAGAATAATACTGAGCTCCCCAATGGCATTGCATTGGCACTTAGTTAATTAGTTTTTCCACATTGCTTTGCAGTTCACGTGTGAAATGGGATGTATTATTAAATTATAGTTTCCCTATTGATTTTTTCAGTAGCATCTTCCTCGCCATTTACATTCCTCATGCATTGTGCAAAATGTAATGCAGAGCTTATTTTAAAATGCTGCTAATGAAAACATTGCACAAATGATAGAATGTGGAGCTGATAGTTCTCCAATATGCAAGAAAAGACCATCTAGATAAAGAAAGCAACTGCATCTTTGACCACTGTGAAGATCCTTTTACCTTCAGTAGAAATCTGAAAGCTAATTGCCTTCGTTTTGTCATTTGAAAAGATGAAAGGACCCATGGTTTTCTCACGTTTATGTTCCTTGATAAGAGATTATAAAGAGGCAGAGTGTTTGGGTTTTTTTGGGTTCTCGTTTGGTATTCGACAGCTTTTGCTTTGACACCAGTGAATGAAGAATCAATCCCTGGGAGGGAAATCTTGCTTCAGCTGTAGTCAGTGCAGCTTTGTCCTATATCTACAACAGACCAGCATTTGGTCTTTGTCTATAATGGAGTGCAAGTAGAACATGACACTTCCTAAGAATGCAGGGCCTGAGTTCAAGTCCATCTGCCCAAACTGGATAGATTGGAAGTAATTGTTGTATGTGTATTCTATTATCCTTTGAAGCTAAAATCACCTGGACTGCAGAGGAGCTATGATTTAGCACTGACTGTGGGAAAACCTAAAATATACTAGCTGAGAGTAACTAGTTTTTATTATGAGACATAAGTGATAGATGTTTCTTCCATGTTTATCAGATTTCCCATGCTCTCTTTTTTTTCTTTTTCTTCCTTTTATTTTCTTTTACTAGTACTCTATTTATCACATAGTAAGATCAAATATTTTAGTCATCCCATGGAGTCTGTTTCAGACTTTATTTTAGATATTCAACTAGAAATGCATTTTTCCCTCTCATGTTTTTCATGAATTTCAGCTTGGTTAGAAATTTATTTACATTTGTTATTAAAAAAAAAAAAAAAAAAAAAAAAAAAATCCAATTCCCACAGAGAAATCCCTTGGCTGGATAAAAGCACTACACTGTAAAACTTAAGTAATGCAAAAAAAAGGCATTGGTAGTGCTGGTAGGAGGGAGAAGGCACAGGGATCAGCTGGATCTGATGACATAATTTAGCCTCTGAAATGCTTAACTGCTTAGGGTGAGTCACTGCAATTCACAAATTAACAGAGCCCCACAAAT
>NW_020957060.1:3120-6490 GCF_003031625.1 Empidonax traillii | reverse complement strand
GCTGGATAAAAGCACTACACTGTAAAACTTAAGTAATGCAAAAAAAAGGCATTGGTAGTGCTGGTAGGAGGGAGAAGGCACAGGGATCAGCTGGATCTGATGACATAATTTAGCCTCTGAAATGCTTAACTGCTTAGGGTGAGTCACTGCAATTCACAAATTAACAGAGCCCCACAAATGTTCCCTTACACTAAAACACAACTCCCCTTGTGTTATACTGTGTGTAATGGTCTAGAATTCTACATTTCCTGTTGCAACTAAAAGGCAAAAAGACTCAAAGCTTAAAAAAAAAAAAAAAAGGTAAAGTGACTTTGCATGAAGAGAGGAGGAAATGATTTTTAAGGGCTTCTTCTTACTCTGGAAAAAACTCAGCATTGTGTGGTTTATGGAGTTTTCATTCCCTATCCCTCCCTCTTCTTATTTGCATACCACAAGAAATGAAATAGGGTACAGTCTTGCCAAGTGATTCGTCAAGGTTCATAAGGGAGAATAACAAATGAAGAGCTGCAACTCACTGTTCTGAGTCCCAGCTTAGTGATTTCTTTGTAAGATTTCAATTCTTCAGGAGTGTTTCGGGCCCTTCTTTAATTAGGATGTGATTAAAAATGTATTTTTGTAATCTCTAAAGGGAAGAAATTGGAGATGGGTTCATATTCTCAAATTCCATTCCAAACATCAGAAACTCAGAAGTGTTGGTATCCAGGCTGCCTGAAAAAATTATATGATGGCAGTTGCATGTATATACTGTGTTATTTTTAGTTCATTTTAATTCCTTTCCTTAAGATAAAAGGCAGTTGCACTGGTGCTCTGGCTGTCAGTAGTACATGACACCGCTGTCATTCCGTCTGCTTAGCAGTTATTTTAGCCTCTGTTCACTCCAGAGGTTACACATTTGGTTTCTTCAGAAAAATACAGCCGGTGTGGCTTATTCATTGTAAGTTCCCCTCCGAGAGGAGAGGCTGAGGAGGGGGAGTTGGATTTCTTGCTCTCGCAATGCTGGCTGTGCGAGCTCTGGTGCACGTGTGGGAAAGGGAGAGCAAGAGTGAGACAGAGAGTGCACAGGTGTCTGCTGGGGCTGGAAGGGAGATGAGAGAACCCTGCCTGCTACTGAAGGTCAACAGTCCTGATGCTCTCTGGAAAGCCTCTTGCTGACAGTGCGTAGCCCTCGTGCGTGATGGTTGTTCTTTCATTTTCATCGTCCTGTCTCACTCCTTCTGCTTCTCAGAACTTGTTTCCATTTAAAGAATTAATTGCCACCATGTTGTCTTGTCTCCTGTCATTATCTCACCCTGTGGTGGGTTTAAGGGTGGGGTGTCAGTGACAGATCCCAAGGTGCTTGCAGGGGAGCAGGACTTCTCTGACTGAGGTCTCAAGCTCAGCTACTTCTTTTTAATGGGGAGGCAGGAGATCAGAGCCCAGCTCATGAGACGTCACTGTTTGTCATTAGGTTAGCAGGACTGAGTTCTTACTTTTTCAAGTGCAGTAAATACACAATATTGGTTGTAATACAGCTTTGGTCTAATTAAGTGAAGCCCTGTTTGCATAAGTGAAACCAGGCCACTTCACACAGGCAGTATCTGCACTGTCTTTGATTGTGACCGTGTAGGGAGAACCTCAGGTCTCAGACCAGGTGGTGCAAAATGGCTCATGTCCACCCTGCTCAGGTGAAACACTGCCAAATAAGAAGATCAGAAAGATATTGAGGAGGGGTTGTGTTCACCACTACCTGGTGGTAAAAGGCACCTGTATTTTCTTTCCTGTCTCTGCAGGGCAGGTAAACCACCTTACTTACCCAGCTTCAAGGACACACCTTTTTGGCAGTGAGGGCAGCTGGCTCAGTGCCTCCAGCAGAAAGATGGAACAGGACATGCTTAGTCATTTCTTCTGCATTATGAGACTGATCCTTGTTGCCTGGAAAATGAAAAATGTTTTTTTCAGTGGGAGTGGAATCAAGCTCTTCAAGTGCATTTTAGTAGAAAAATCTGTGAAGGCAATGGGTTGCATGAAAAACAGCCTGGAACAGTAAAAGTACAGAATGAGAAAGGGAGAATTTATATATGATAGATGTAGATGTTGTTTCCCTAATTTGTTTTGGAACTAGTCTGGAAACTTGCTCTTTTTTCTTTCCTTTTTTTTCTTTTTTTTCCCGTTCTGTTGGGAACTGAAAAAAAAAAAAATCCAGTGGTTTTAGCCAGACAAGAATTGCATCAATAGTGAATAGTGTCATCAATGACTGCCAAAAAAAACCACCTCAATTATTTGTCACTCAAGCATAAATTTCCCACTGAATTTCAGATTGATGGCAATTAGAAAACAAAAAATCTTACTTTCAGTTCATAAACAGGAAAGAAAATGAGCACTGCATATCAGACCACTTTCTTCCATCACACTCCTTACCCATGTCCTAATTTCATCCCTGATTTAAAAATGCAAAAGGTTCTTTTTATATATTAGTTCATGTGTACTTCAGTATTTAACAGATCTACTTCCTCTGAGCTGTTAACTAAAAAATCAAACTATCTGGCCTTTTTCAGGTCCTCAGTCAATTGGTCATAAGCCTGGTGTACAGTTAGTGATATCCTACGAGAACACACGCCTGACAATAATGTTGAAACACATGAGGAACATTGTGAGTACTTTTCTTGTGATGTACAGTTTGTAAGCCCTTGCATTTGCAGAGTACTGTGAAAACATTATCCTCAAACACCCTTTCTTGGGTAACTAATTTTATCTCAAATTAATGACAATGCTGTTCTGTCATTATTTAATAATTGGTGTGTTTTTTTTTTCCTTTGAGCTCACTCAAAGGAAAACTGTAACCTGTGGTTACAGGTGTGGGACAGATACAGAAACTGGGTTTCCTAGGTGGCTGGTAATGGTCTTTTCCATGAAAACCAATTGTGATACTTTTCTGGCCTCTCAGCTGACACATTTTGATACCAGTCAGATGTAAGACATCATGCTTGCTGCATGACTTTTTGTAGCATGTCAGCCTGGCATTATGGATTGATTATCCACGCATTTCCTTCTTTGTCTATCATGAGTGTCTATGAAGAGGGCAGAGCTCAGCAGAGGGAGCAGTGGTGTTTTTTAAGCAGCAATGTTGTTTGGTGGGAGCCCCTGGTGGTCTAGTGGTTAAGGACGCGGCGCTGTCACTGCAGAGACTCGGGTTCGGTTCCCAGTCGGGGCCCCTCCCCGGGCAGATGGAGCTCGTTAGCCCGTAAGGCAATCCATCTACGTCCTGAGGACCTCGCTGCCACCGTCCAAGCTCGCTTGGCCCCGGCAGATGAACCTCAGGATTAAAGGGTGGGCTCAGTTCCGCGCACACTGTGTCTCACCTAAAAAATCCAATGCGCAGGCTGGAAGGTGG
>NW_020957060.1:0-2482 GCF_003031625.1 Empidonax traillii | reverse complement strand
CCGTAAGGCAATCCATCTACGTCCTGAGGACCTCGCTGCCACCGTCCAAGCTCGCTTGGCCCCGGCAGATGAACCTCAGGATTAAAGGGTGGGCTCAGTTCCGCGCACACTGTGTCTCACCTAAAAAATCCAATGCGCAGGCTGGAAGGTGGAAAGACCTTCCCCGGTTCTTCGTTTGCGAAGACTGGCAACTGTGTTTGGTGGGGCGATGCTCAGCTTTGTAACACAGGTTCTGTCAGGAGGCAGGGAGGTAAGTGCTGTGCACTCCTGGAGCCAGGCTGCGGGAGGGGGAAGCTGGTAGTGCTCCTGCAGCACGAGGCAGGTGGAATTGGCTGATGAAGGTATCAAGAGAGATCCTCCTGGGCCATGTGCGATCTCTCAGCTGAAGGAGCGTGTTGGCTATTCTGCAGTGAGTTCAACACCCAGATGTGCTCTTGAATTCCCAGTGATTTATGTCTCAAGTAATGGCTGTGGCAAGAGATCCTAGCTTTGTTTAGCTAGGGAACTAAAGCATTTATTAACTGTTGTGGGTTCTCATTGCATACGTTGATGCCACCTCCTCCAAACTGGATTGCAGTCGCTTTCCCTAAATGGGGCCAAACTGAGGAGTTTATGTGAGCACCAGCCAGTAATAAAATAAGGCCGAATGTTTAATTAGTTGTATGAGACACATGAGGCTTATGTAGCTCTTACTATTCTCTGTTGGCCGCTCTGGCTACTGATTTGCAATTCAAGCATGTTCATCTTGGTCTGTAACATTCAATACATCTCTGTCCTGAGACTTGATTTCTGTTTCCCATGTGCCACCTTGACAGGTGAGATCAGCCTCTGCTGACAGGTCCAATTTATACAGACTTTACCTTCAGGATGTATCATAAGATCCTCTTTATTTTTTTGGTTGTGCTTTTTAAATGTAAATGACTTTGATAAACTTCTGGTAAAGTTCTAGTGGTTGGGAGGGGCATATTTAAGTGTTTGCCATGCTGATGATGTCATTGGGAGTTCAAGGAGAGGATGTGGAGATGCACAGAGTTACAGGAGTCAGAATTAGCGTTTCTCTTTATTTCTTGTCCAGGGTTCAGTTCTCTTCATTTTATGGAAAGGAACAGTACAACTTTATGTTATTGTCTGCTTTTGTAAGTAGGCAACTTAAATCAAATGCACTTAAGAGAGTTTGCAGAGAAGTGGTAGGAGCCCCATTCAGTAAGACTGGCAATGATTCATGACTTGAAAATAAGGTCATTGTTTTGGCAGCCTAACTTAGGCAATCATGTTTTTAAATCCTGGGCTTCCAGTTCCTTCCTTCCATCTGGCCATCCATCCTTCATCATCTGATCTGAAATATGAAATAGTAATTCTTCAGAGTACAGTGCTACTGGGCTGCCTTCAGACCAGCAACCTATATTAGAAAGGTTCTTAATCCTATTAGTAGTATTCTGTGCTTTCCAGTCATATAGATCCATCTCACTGACACGTTCTCTTTTCTTTCGCCTTGCCTTGCCTTGCCTTTTTGCCTTGGCTTTTTTTTGGTTGAGCCAAACAGGGATTTTAAAATCATTCCAAGATCATATCTTATTCAAGACATGCTAAAGCTATTTCAGGTATATTCCATCTTTTATAAAGTCTCACTAATTATATTTTAGTGGTTCGTCTGTACAGAGATTACTTTGCTATCTTGTTTTATTTCATAATTTATAGTAAATAATTTTTGTGCTGCTCTTCCCTATTTAATTTATCTCTATAAAGAGATTTTATGATGTGTTCAGATGTGAAAATAATTGTAATAGGCCAAATTAATCCCAAATGTGGCTTTATAGAACTGACAGAAATTGTGGTAGAGATTTTTGATCCATGTAAATAAATTTTATTTAGCATTTATGTGGGTTTACTTCTAGGGGTTTTGATAGGATATCTAGATCTTGTAATGAAAATCCTGTATTGATATAAAATGCACAAGAGACTCCCTAAAGAGCTGGTCTTTTTGGCCATTGTCAAGTGTCACACAAGCTCTTTAAAGGACGAAGCCAAAAGACCACAATGCTATAGCTTTGCAGGATTTTTTTCTGGAAGGACATTTCCCAACTCATCTGGGATATCATAGAGAAAATGCTACAGCAGTGGAGAGCACGTGCCAGATGTGCTGCAGATGTTACATGTCAACCATCCCTAGATCAGCTTCAGAATGTCCTCTCCTTTACCACTGCAATATTTCAGTCACGTGCTAGGAAAGCCAGTTCTGCTTGAAGAAAACTCTATCGAAAAATTCTTCAAAGACAAATAATGGAGAAGAACAGCTTTATAGATTTTGTGACTGGAAAGGCCCATTAATCTAATTGAACCTTCTGTAAAGAAAAGGCTGTATTTTTTCACTGAGAAAATACTTGCAGCCAAGACACTGTTTGAACACAGAGATGTTAAGACTGGTTGTTAATGTTTGCCTACAGCTGAAGACTGTGGGTGCACAATGAAGACAAGTTCTGTT
>NW_020957059.1:45049-54136 GCF_003031625.1 Empidonax traillii | reverse complement strand
GAATAATTTGGTATGTAGCATGAGAGTGTTGGAGTTATTCTCAGAGCTGACATTTGACCTTCTATGAAGAGCTCTGCTAGGGGAGGATATTTCTGTGCCTTTGTTTATTTATTTATTTTTGCTTCTGGCACATCTTTACAACCTCAATTTGGAGTTTGATGGGGCAAGCCTTTTTGTCTTTTTGGAGTATTTTCAGAGATGTCATCCTTGCTTTTGTCAGGGGGAGGACTTGCAACTTATTTTTCCCCCGGAGTATTTGCATGTTACCTGATGGTTTTTGCCAAAGGAGACAAGTTCAGTGAGTGCAGCGTGGCTACTAAGACGGCTGCTTTGCTGCGGGCTGGTCCTCTAAGAGCAATTCAGTAAACTCCAATAATCTACATAAGCATCCTCAAATGAACTTTGCATTTTCACGTGCCTTGCAGACAAATTACAGTAATTATTTGGGGGCTGTGGAAGTGTACAAGGGAACTGACAGGCCTCAGTAGACTCGAGTGGTTCTGCTCTGATAAATAATGTTGACGAGTTTCCCTCAGGTTTCCCATAAACCTTCATCTACGGGGCTGTCCCTAACCTTGAAAGCAGAACATGTATGAGTTTCCTACATCTTTTTGCTTTCTATTCACCCACACTACTCAGCATTTTGTGACCTCAGAGGTTTCACAAGACTTGTCAAGCTCACCATAGATGAAACAAGGAGTTCCCATGTCCTTCTCTTTTTCTGTTTCCTTCTTAACAGCTTTCCCTTGACCTCCACATTGGCTCTGCTGCAGCCCTTCTCCCACGAGCTAACTTAATGGAATAGAATAGTTAACCCCCTCCCAAACTTGGCTCAATAGTTTTCTTCTACATAAGTGAGTTAAACAGGGCCCTGGAAGGTCCAGTGAGCTGTAGAGCTTGGAGATACCAGATGGCCAGAAGTGAAAAAGAGGAGAGTTTGAAGATGGAGAAAGGTAGGAGTAGCAACAGCAGACAGAGAGGATGGGATGCAAGCCTTTGGATACTCATGAGACATTAGATTGGCTCAAAGCCTTTAAAGCTACGATTTAAGTTACCATTTGTAATTTTTCAAACAGAAGATAGCTGTGTGATTTTATGGACTTTTAAGGAATGTATTCCAAATGCTATACAGGCACCATCTTTTCATTCCAGGGGTGTTGTGCTCTCTTTAAAACCTGTGGCTTTCTGCTGATTAATTCAGCAGATGAGACAACTGAAAGATCTTTCACAGATTTGCATCTTTAGCCAAATAGCACTTTTTTTTCCCCAGAGACATCTCAACTCCGTTTCTGCAGCCTGGGAAGTAGTATCTCTTCAATTTTACTTTTTATAATGTTTGGCAGCCTGATTTCATCATATACGCAGCTAATACTGTAGTCAGCTAGAGCTGCTGTAGCAGAACTTTTTCATGTATACTAATATTTCTTTGGGCATTTCTAGACACAAATGTCCTGTTGATTTATGGCTTCACACCTTTCTGTAATACCTGAAAAGGAGTGTTGTGTATTTTGTGTAATAGGAGGCCCTGACAATGGCATGAATAGACCACTCTGATGCATTGCACTGTTCAGTTTAACTATACACGTTATGTGAAAGTTACCAGGTTTGTGCAGGTACAGCAACGAGGAGATGAGTACTGTGTTTGGTAGGGATAGTTCATTGGTGTAAAAACTTACTTGAGAGCATGGTCAGTTGTCATCTCCTGGATTCAGGTTGAAATAATTCCTTTTTCATTTCAGATAAAATTATTTCTTGCTGTACTTTAGCATTAGAAATAGTTCCTCCTATTATTTTTAAACATTTCCGAACTACTATCAATGCAAAGCTTAACAAGCTCACTGTAAAGCACATTCCCCCTTACTTTATTGCTTTTGCTGAAAATTTCACTTTTCTCATACTCGTATTTGACTGTTACCTGTCTTGCTGCCAGCAGCCTTCTGCTCATTGTTTATACACTTCTTCATTTTTTAATTCCACCAGCAATGGGGTTTGGAGGAAAAAAAAATTGGGGATTGTAGGCATGGTCCAGCAGGTTCCTAACAGCGTAAATAAAAGTGCACATAAGCAAGGCAGGAATTCTGTAGTTACATTTTTAAGTTTGCTTTGTAAAAAGTGGAACACATTGAACATATTTCATTAAGTCTGATAGTACAGTTATAGTTTCTGTGGCTGTATCCATGCAGTGGAGTATTGTGATCTTGTATGAGTCCTCTACTGTATGCAGGACTTCATGCCCCTGTTGTTTCTCGCTTGTTTTTTGTTTCCCACCCATTACTTAGGAAGCAGCTTGAATAATTCCTTTCTTTTTTTAAAAAAAAAAAAAAGCTCTAATTAAATTTCTCTTTAGTTTTTTAGAGAAGAGTCTATTTCTTGAATCAATTAAATTGAAAGTTCAAGGTAAGATTCATGTAACTGAAAAATATAAAGGGTTCTAAAAGAGAAGATGTATTTATTCATGCCACCTACCAGATTCCATGAGGTATTATTCTTATTACTATTCGTGTTCTGGAGGGATAAAGACTCTTCTAATACAGTTCTTGTGCTAACTAGATTTTTGAAGAATAATTTTTTTAGGCTTTTGTTAATGTGAGCAGGGCTTATTAAACAATATTAAAAGGAAGTGACAATATAGTAGTGGAATGCATATTTTGAGAAGCGGTTTCTTGAAAATGAGGCAAAAAATTCATGATTTCCTTACAATGGCTTTTCATTTATGGTGATTTTCATGTATGGATGTAATGAAAATTGGCTATGATTGAAAATTTAGTTCTGGCATTTCCACTTAATTGCATTTTAAAGGAAAAAATCTCAGTGTACAAAATTCTTTATTCTGTAGAGACCTGTACAACTTTAAAAAAGTTAAATGCAGGCAATGCTTATTATGAAGAATATTCAGTTTAACTTTCCCCCCCCAGCTCTAGTTGTAGTCCCAGAAGATATGGCAAAATGTTAAAGCTGTGAAATAACATTAAAATGCCATTTAATGTGTCAGGGGAAACTTTGTTTATTTTTTTTTTCCCGGATAAAAAGACTTGAATAAAAGCTTTTTCTTCTGTAGTGCTCACAGGTTTTCAAGTAGATGGAGACGGCTGTTGCTAGCAGCAGATTATACCAGATGCTGAGTTGCCTAGGGACATGTGCTTTGTTTGCTGGAGACAGGGCTTATTGTCTTGCCTTCAGGCACTAGGCTGAGTCTGTAAGACTATATAAGTAGTGATTTTTATCCTTTGAGTTAGTGGAGTGTCACATGGTGCTGTGTGACATTTTTAGGTAATACATGAAGCACGAATTTTTTTTTTTATTTATTTTTTTTTTAATTTTTCCATGGATATGTAGTAGGTTACCTCCACTGAAGTTTTGCAAAACCCTTAAATATTTACCACTGAAGGAAAAGAGGGATTGCAGACTTTGGAGACATGTTGCTGCCTAAGAAATGTTCCATGACTAAGAAGTATACTAAATTAGCGTTTCATCATAGTTGTTTATCCACAGAAATATGAGAAAGAGATGAAATAAAATTTGCTGTTATATTATACACCTTAGCATGCAAGTAGAGGACCAGTGAGGTTCTGTATGATGGATGTTTCAGGATTTCCTGAAAGTCCACTACAACAAAATCAGATATTTTATAGAGATTTACTGCATTTATATTGGGTATAAGGTAATAGCCATAATCCATTTTCTTGTGTTTGTATAGGATATTTATTTTTTCCTGTAAAATACTTCATTTTAATGCAGCTGCTAACACGAGGTATTTGGCAACATGGCCTGTGATCTCCTTTGTTATTGCAATTTGTGTGTTGTTGTGAGATTTCATTTTGAGCTATAATTTATAAATAGATTTGATCATAAGTGGGAAGCGAAATTTGTGAGTAGTGTAACTCTGTATGGTACTAGTCTGTTTTGAGTTTGGGTTTTTTATGTTTGGGTTTTTGTTTGTTTGTTTGTTTGTTTTGTTTTGGGTTGAACTTGCCTTTGCTGAGGACCTACAGATACTCATGTAGCATCCATGTGCTTGTTGAACATCGCTTTCTCTAGTGCTTTCATCTTGGAGACAGCTCAGCCAAACCAAGCCGAAGAGTATAAAATTGTCTAAGTAATTGTGTATTTTGGATAATTTTTCTGAAAAGTGTTATGACGTGCCGTAGCCCATTCCAACATAACAGTAAACACTTCATGAATTCATACATTGCCGGAGAAAATACAGATTTGCAAGGTTCCAGTTTGACAGAAGTCTGTCAGGAGATTGTGATACAAGATGCAACTGTGAAAGATCTTTCTTGGAGCAACCCATAATATGTCAGACCTAGCAAGTCTGGTGAAATTATTCAGTGCTTCTCTTCTTTAATGTTTTGCACGTTATAATGCGGTAGGCATGTTGGGTTAATGTGCTAATGGATGATCTTCAAAGTTAACAAACATAAGCAGGTTCTGCATCTCAGTGTTTTGGATGCAACCACTAGTTCTGTTTAGGGCTTCCATTATGGCCTGATGTTCGGTGTTGAATTCAAAATGAGTCAAAAGATTGCTAAGGAAATGAACAGTGTTAACCATTTTAATCTTAGTGTTTCGGTTTCCTGCTTGATGCTAAGGTAGCATCAAAGCTAAGGAGTTATGTAAGTTAATATCCAGACAAATACTTCTCTGCCAGAGGCAAGCACTTAAGGTTTGAAAGTGTTCACTATGCCTAAATGCTTAAATGTTTTTAAGTAACTGCAAATTTTAAAGTAAATAAACATTTTAAGTAAACATCAGAAGACTGATGTAATTGGTCAGTTCTGACTGGTACTACAAAACTGTTTTGACCTAGAGGTGCCTGTCTGCGTAGGCTGTCCCTTGCATTCTGTGTAACTTTTCTTGAATCAAGGTTAGTATCTCTGCCTCATCTTTCTTGACCAGTTTCTCTGCTGTCATTGTGCCAAATAAAGGTTAACTGGGCTTTCAAAATTGTGTTTTTGTCCAGGATATGCAGTGATTATGTTCTCTGTAGAAACTCCCCAAACTGAACTGCAAGTGCTGTAGCCTGAGAGGTTCATCCAGGGCTTTTTTGTGTGTTGGTTTGTTTGGTTTCTGAGGTTCAAACATGCACAAGTTGCTTCTGATTTTGAAATGTTTTCATTGCAATTGCTTTCCTGTGTCACATGCATAATATGACTGCTTTGAAGTTGAAAATTATAATTTTCAAAAACTATTAACACGCTGTTTGTCATATTTCAGGAAAGCCCAAGAAGGGAAGAAGAAAGTCGTTGTAGCAGGCTGTGTGCCACAAGCCCAACCTCGTCAGGACTACCTGAAAGGCTTGAGTATTATAGGGGTAGGTATCTTTGTAAACTAAGAACCAAAGGCTTTCATAAATGTTTGCAGTTGGTCAATGTCAATATAGAGACTTTGTTGCCTTTCTCTTGGAAAAACAGCAGAGAAGCTCTCTGTCATCCCCACCCCCGTTAGTCTTCTTGCATTATACAACGCTTAAACCTTCCTTCATCTGGGGTGATTTGCTTTGGTTGTGGCATGAGGGGAGAAAGAAAGGGATGCTGTTGTTGGAACTGAATTCCAGTGCCCTTTGTAGCCTGAAAATTTCCAGGCTTCACCCAGGGTAAGATATCATTTACTATATTCTTAAACATATCACAGTTTATTTGCTTTAAGACAAGCCTTAAGACCTTCATTAAAATCAGTGGATGAAGTCTGGGAGACAATATAATGTAAATTACATGGACACAGCTGAGGGTGTGGTGGTTGTTTTTTTACTTCACAATATTAAGAAGAACGAACTGCAAATAGCAATGATTATTTTTAAATTTGAGGCAGTCTGAAGAGTTAAATCCACTGATAACTGGGTTGTTAACAGTTACCAAATGTTACCTTGAAGAGGTAAGCAGAGAGCTTTGACTTCCTTCAATTAGTCAGGTCCCTTCAGTGTTCTTATGCAGCACCACTGTATCATTGAATCACCTTTGTAAAATAGTAATGAAAATCAGGGAGTCAAAACATAAGTTCACGAAGATTCTTCATTGTTGAAGCCTTTAATTTTTAATTGTTTAAGCCCTTTAGTTGTAAAAGGCATGTTTGAGTTGAAGCGCTGGAGTCGGTGTGTAAGCTTTACAGTGAATCTGTCCTGTGTTGTGTCAGGTCAGAGCAGATGACTGTGCAGCCTTGTCTCTATGTTAAAAGTGTAAAGAGAGCAAGTAAAAAATGTGTTTCCACCTCAGTGTCATGAATTTCACTTGAAACGAGGGTTTTATAGGAACAACAACAAAAATGTTCCAAAAGCAGCAGGAGAGCAGTTGGTAGAACACAGAGGGTAATGATGAATGGGGAAACATCAAACTAGTGACCTGTCACTAGTGGGGTTCCACAGGGCTCCATCTCGGGCCCTGTGCTCTTCAACATCTTCATAAATGACTTGGATGCAGGACTGGAAGGGATACTAAGCAAGTTTGCAGATGACACAAAATCATGAGGAACTGCTGACTCCCTCGAAGGCAGGGAAGCCCCGCAGAGAGACCTTGACAAATGAGAGGACTGAACAATCACCAACCAAATGAAGTTCAACAAGGGAAAGTTGGGATGCACTGCACCTGGGATGGGGCAACCCTGGATGTCCATACAGACTGGGGAATGAGATGCTGGAAAGCAGTGCCGTGGAAAGGGAGCTGGGGGTTCTGGTTAGTGGCAGGTTGAATTATGAGTCAGCCGAGCCCTGGCAGCCAGGAGGGCCAACCCTGTCCTGGGGGGCATCAGGCAAAGCATCACCAGCCAGTTGAGGGAGGGGATTGTCCCGCTCTGCTCTGCACTGGTTTGGCCTCACCTTGAACATTGTGTGCAGTTTTGGTCACTGCAATACAAGAAAGACATTCAGCTGTTAGAGAGTGTCTAAAGGAGAGCAATGAAGACGGTGAAGGGCCTTGAGGGGAAGCCGTATGAGCAGTGGCTGAGGACACTTGGTCTGTTGAACCTAGAGGAGACTGAGGGGATCTCATTGCAGTCTACAACTTCCTCATGAGGGGAAGAGGAGGGGCAGGCACTGATCTCTTCTCTGTGGTGACCAGTGACAGGACCCAAGGCGATGGCCTGAAGTTGTGTCAGGGGAGGTTTAGGTTGAATATTAGAAAGATGTTCTTTACCCAGAGGGTGGTTGGGTATGAGAAAAGGCTTCCTGGGGAAGTGGTCACAGCACCAAGCCTGCCAGAGTTCAAGAAGCATTTGGATGATAGTCTCAGGCACATGGTGTGACTCTTGAGGATAGTTCTGTGCAAGGCCAGGAGTTGGACTTGATGATCCTTGTGGGTCCCTTCAACTCAGCATATTCTGTGATTCTGTGAAGCTTTCTCTTTTGTTAGAAGATCATACAAGATGTAGTTGTTCAAAGTAATTTAGAAGTAAAATAAGTTTGCTTGTAATTAGGAAGAAGATAGCTTCATTAACTGATTTATTCCAGTGCTTTATCAAGATGGACTTCATGCTATTCCAAATTTAGTTACTGCTGTTGCTCAAAATATTGTCTCTCTCATTTTTTATCCAGCTGCCACTTTCAGCTAACTTTATTTCTACAAATTAACTCAGGGCCCAGAAATTAGTTTCAGGGGATGCTGCTATTTGATATAAACTATGTTAATAGTTACAGTTTAAGGAAGAAGCAAACTTTCCACTTGATTCTGAAGTCTTACTTTATACAAATATGTGCAAGAGAACTGGGTGCTCTGTCATCTCCAAGACTGACTAATTAAGTGTAACTTACTCTGTGCTGAAGGACAGGAAAAACAAAAATTGGTGAATGGACTTCCTTTTGGCTCAGAGGCGACATAGTTTTGTGATCTATAATTGGTTGTTATAGTGAATATAGTGATATCTACACATATAAAGGCAGGAAAAAAAAAAGAAGAGTGAGTCATTATCCTTTGACCAAGACTGTAATTCGATATTTCAGTTTTGATGAATTTAACTTGGAAAAAATTGGGGGACTTGAAGCTTGATTTTTTTTTTTTTATAGGTTTTTTTAAAGTTTCCTGTCAGGTAACATACAATTTCTTAAAATTAACCTGTTTATTTTCATTTTGGTACCTAGAACCAGTGTTTAGTGAAAAATATTTGTAGTTTTGTATTTATCACAGAAAGATTTTTGTTAGGAGTTTAAGTTGTTAATGCTGTGTTTCCAAGTACTTTGTAACTAGACCTGAAAATGATGAAATGTGGTCTTGACAATAAGGACACTGTTTTCTCACTCTCAGTGCTGTGGTAAAACTTATTGTACTTTAAGTTAAAGATCTTCCATCTCAGAAAGGTCTTAAACTTGAGGCATAACTATTAACAGAAGCAAAGCTAAGAGCAGCATATAACCATGTTTTCAGTTTCTGTATTTTATATTCTGATTTTGCAAAGAGTATGTAAGAGGGGGTGACTGTAGTTAAAGGATAAAAGTTATCTTAGAGTTGCTAAATATTTTTGAAAGACAGTTTTGACAGAATTAAGAAGTAGAAAATGTTCTGTTGGCAGTAGGATATTGATTCTACTTTAAAATTTTAAGCATAAAGAGTACAGTTTTGTAAGTCTTGCTTTAATATGAGGTTGATCTCATCTTCAACTTGGCTGAGAGACATAGATGATTTATTGTTGCTTATGTAAGTTCTGATATTTTTTGTGGTTTTTTTATTTTTTAAAAAATGTAATTTATTTTAAAGAACAGTGTTGTCTGAGAATTTGGTTATTTACCAGCAATTATAACTCCCTCGGGGGTGGCCTTTTGAAGGCAAAGTGTGTCAGAGGGCTCTTCTGCTTCCCTTGTTATGACGGAGAAGGAATTTGTGATATAACTACCAGACAAATTCGAGTGAGTCAGAGTTTGTTTTGATCTGCATTTGAGAGTCACAGGACTTTGCTTCCACTGTTCTAGTTGCTTGATTTGAACAGAAATAAATGAAGGGCAAGTTCATATCCTTGTTATCATTTGTGATGTTACTGTGCTTTTCTGTGCGTGTTTTTTTTTTTTGTTGTTGTTTTGTTTTGTTTTGTTTTTGTTTGTGTTTTGTTTTTTTGGTTTTTTTTTTTTTTTTTTTTTTTTTTTTTTTTTTTTTTTTTTTTTTTTTT
>NW_020957059.1:0-44825 GCF_003031625.1 Empidonax traillii | reverse complement strand
TTTTTTTTTTTTTTTTTTTTTTTTTTTTTTTTTTTTTTTTTTTTTTTTTTTTTTTTTTTTTTTTTTTTTTTTTTTTTTTTTTTTTTTTTTTTTTTTTTTTTTTTTTTTTTTTTTTTTTTTTAAAGTAGTTGCTGCTTTTTAAAAATAATATGGGTTGGGGCAAACCATAACATAACATGGCAAGGGAAAGGAGCTGTTTTCTGAAATGGGAAAACTCTTGGTAGTAATAAATCTGCCAAGGGTGAAAAGTACATGAAACATGTAATGATGCATTAGAGAGGTTCACAGCAATTCACCCTCAGGTGGTTTCCAAACCTCACTCCTTGGTGTTTGCAGTGTGTCCACTTCAAACTTAAGCTCACATATGGCAAGGAGAAATCAACTCTCATAGTTAGAGTTGTCCCTCACTTTTCATTTTAAGTTGACAAAAAGAAGGATGCGTCACTTTGTACTGAATGTTTTGAGGGGATTATTGGGAAAGGGAAAGGAGGGAACGAGGGGGAATGAAAGATTTAGGTGACAGGCTATGTTTTAGGACTTGTGAATGGATGTAGGTAGTTGTAGTGTTTCCTGGCTTGCATGCAAGGACATGTGCCATGGGTTTGCCAACCAGCCAGCCCCCCGAGGAGAGACCCTGACGCAGTTCATAGAGGAGCTTACGCTGAAGTAAGTGGATGCACGAGGAAGCTGAGACTTTGTGAGAGGCCTAAAATGAAACAGAGTTGTGCTGGAAACCTGTGGCCTGTGGAGAAAGAGAGACCTACTCTGGTGCGAGTCGGCTCGGGTAGGATGTATGATCCCAGTGAGGGATCCACGCTGGTGCAGCTGAATTTGTGACCCTGAGGGACGGCAGAGGATGGAAGAACTGTTGCCCAAAGGTGTGAACTCACGCTAGAGAGGTCCATTAAAAACTTGTCTCGTGAGGTGAGACCCCGCAGGAAGCAGGGGTGGGCTCAAAAGCCATTATCAACTTATAGCAATTGTGTGAGGGGTGAGAAAAATTGGCCCAGAGCAAACCCACGACATTTTTGGTGGAGAATACGGGCAGACACTACTCGGAGAGGCAGTGGCCGAATCGAACCACGACAATATGCAAAACCTTTGTTCCCAGTGATAAGTTGAGCCGTTGGAATGGGATGAGACATTTTATTTTGTTGGCATGTGTCTGTACTTTGAAATCAACAAACTTGCAGTGCATTTTGAAAGCATGGGACGTACTGCACATGTGTATTCCATTCAGGGGATGCAATAGCTCCGCAGATAAGTGAATCCTGAATGAGAACATCAATTCTCCTTCCTTCTACGTCTTTCCCAATGTCACATGTAGCATCAAAGACCTGTCATCTTCTGCCGTGCACCTGTCACGCAAGGGAAGAATTTCAGTCCGTTCTTTCATCTGCTCAAAATCACAAAAACAATCCAGTGTTGCCAAGGCTGTAACCCCCCTCTTTGCTGCTACTCTCCAAGTCAAGAGCTGCAGGTCCTGTAGAGTTACTCTAGGCTCTTTGGCCAAGTTGGGCTTGAAGCCACTGCTTCCAGGAGAAATGCATAGCCATGAAAAGCTCTCTGTCAAGGCTCCTTGCGTTCCCCTGACCACCAAATAACCCTTTTCCTTGGCAGTTTTACTCGATAAGGCAAGCTTTAGGTAATTTATTTTTCATATCCAGTTCGAAACTCTGGAGTCTGATTAGTGGGAGTGCTGAACACTCCTGGTAGCAGCGCATAATGCTAGGGGCACTGCTGTAAAATAAATGGTTCAGTATAAGAAATGCCAAGTGCATTACAAAAAAACAGGCACTTTATTTCTCAAGCTCTACATCTGTAATTGGTATACACTTTTAAATTTAATGTACCTTAGTTCTCCATTTGTAAAACCCTTCAGTGAGCAGAACTTTAACAGCACCATTGTGAAACAAAATCGGTGTAACCTTACCAAGAGGCCAAATGTCTGGACATCTCTAGTGCTTTGTTCTCATAAATAAGGAAGATACATTGTATGGTATTTCTGTGGTTCAGTTCGTACAAGTTTCAGTGATGTTTGCAAAACAGAGATAGTGATACTTGCCTACCTTGCAGTGTTTGTAAAGTCAAACTGCATTCAAGATTGCAAGCCTGTCTGCTACCATTAAACTGGAGCCTTGCATAAATGCAAATATCCAATGTGTACTTCATGAAAGACAAATTTGATGGAATTTTATTTTGAATGATTTGAATTGGCAGAACTTCTTAGAAGGCATGCTGAAAACCTGGTGACAGGTGCACACTGTTCTTCTGTAACTTATGGCCAAGACTGATTTCATACAAATTTCCAGCTCAGTCAGTACCTCTCAGCTGGTCAGCTTTGGCGTTTGAATTCCCATGCTGATATTCAGATATGACATTTGAACTGGGAAAGTCAGAGAATGTCCGTGAAGCACCTGCAGTTAAACTGAAAAGTGGACGTGCAAATAGAAACTATTCATTTCTGCACACTATCCCATGAGTCCACTGTGTCAGAGAAGCTTTATCTTTCACAGTTTCTGGTGAAAGATGTTCTCTTCCATGCTGAAAGGAAGCAGGTCTGGGGAGCAATTGTATTCACTCTGAGGGAGGTCATGGAGCAGGCTGGCTGTGAAGAGGACCTTGCTGCCACTTTTAACTTTCTGTCTCCTCCAGAAAAATTGGATGTTCACAATTTGCTTGTTTTTGTGACCATCCTCTATTTTCTTATGTCTGCAACCACTGAGAGAAGCATGAAGAAGCTTCTGTCTCAGAAAAGACCATTAAGACACTGAATATTTTCCACTTAGAAGAACTGATTGTTTTTATGAGGTTTAGCACTTTTTACTCAGCTTTGCTTGTAAGGGACATCTGAAGACCGTCTCTCCTATTTTGTTTTGATCCTGTCACTTCAGAGAGAGATTGGTCCAAATATCTTTACCCAAAAAATGCTTCTTGTCTGTATTTCAGTGGACATACTAGACAAAGCATGTATTTATTTCTGTAAACCTCGTATGAGGTTTTGTCTTTCCAAATTGTAATGAAGGGTCTTTGTAGAGGTCTTGATGCCTCCCTGAAGAGAATGTCAGAAAGTTTCTCTTACTTTCATAATAGATTCATGGATGCACTTTTCTAGATAGCTTTCTATGGTCTGAGGCTCAGTGATTATATGGAGGGCAGAATCTTAGGGTAGATGTGCAACTAGGCTCTTAATTGCCCATTAAGAGTATTCTGAGTTTATAGGAACTCTCTTGGAGGTTATATTTTTTTCCCAGAGTCCATGTCCTGCGAAACAGTTCCAGGATATTAATACTGGTTCTGAGGCAACTTGGATCCTGTCTGAGAGCTTGGAAGAGTTTTGTGCCACCATCCTCAACCTACATATCTGTCAGCACTCACAGATCACCCAGTGTGAGACTGCAGACGTGGCACATTGCAGGCATGTCTTTGGGTCTCTTACACTTAACAGTCATCTGTTGAATGTGATTGTGACAGTGCAAGGGAACTGGAGGACTTTCTCTGGTGACAAGTGAACCATGTGTGTGCATTTCTGCACTCCTTTTGCTAATTACGGGTGCTTAGCTGGGAGAGCTCAGGAGTGCTGGGGTGTTCTGGGAGGTGCTGAACTGTGTGTTCAGGGGCAACCTGCGGCTTCAGCCCCACCACGGATTGCCTCACGTCTTCCTTGTGTGTACAAGGCCTGGATATGTATGACTGCTGAGCTGTACTTAAGCCAAGCTCTGATCCCACCAGGAAGATTCAAGGATTTTTCCTGGGTTTTGCTTCAACTTGGGCTTCATGCTTTGATATAACTCTCTTTTTCTCTGCTTCCTGACCAGCCAGTTTCCTGCTTTGACAACTCATTCATCCCGTTGACCTTGCCTGTGCTCTTGGCCTGTATCAATCTCAGCCCAGATTTCTGCATCAGGCCTGAGTTGTGGTGGGTTGGGTGGGTTTTTTTTTTGTGTAGTTCTACTCAGCTGCCTGCTCCAGTTGGCCAGTAGCTTTTGTTGTATTCGAGTCCTAATGAAGACCCATTTGTAGTGGACATTAAGTCCACCATGTCCTTGCCCGTGCTAGAAACAGGATCTCACAAGTCCTGTGGAGCCAGGTGTGGTGCGCTGGCTACATCCAGCAGTCCTGGGAGTTTGGTTTATTGAGATGTGCTGCACAAAAAAGTTGAGGAATGGTGTCTTTTCCTTTTATGCACCATTAAGAACCTTTAAGTTTCAGAATTTCGTGGGTTTCTTGATGCCTGATGGAGACATTATTGGGTCTTGCTCAGGTTTACAAATGCCTTTGACACTACTCCAGAATTTTCCATAAGGTTAGTGAGATGTGAGGAAAAGAATCCTTCAGACTTTGTATACCCAAAAAAACTTAATTACCATTACTTTTATTTTCTTTTTTTTTTTCCTCTTTTTTTTTTTCAAATAAGAATCCACTAAACTCTTCCCTCTTTTCACTCCAGATTCACCTCATATCTACTAAAATACTTTTATCTTCATCAATACAGACTGGAAGCATTCCACATTTTCTTCTTGACCACTTGGGGCTTTAGGCAAACAATTTCCAATCATTTCCGATGAAAAAGACTTAATGTGGGAAATAACATGTAAGGCAGAGCAAACATCCATTTCTAGGTGCAGATCTCATTAACTCTCAGACCTGTAATTTTAATTACTTACATGAGCCATCCTCTTGACAGGCATATTGAGAATAATTTAATTTATCCAATAAAATGAAAATGCAATATAGTGGTTGAGGACCTTTTTTTTTTTTTTTTTTGGTATCTTTATTTAACAGGGGGTTTAGAGCAATGCAAAAATTCCCCAGATGTACAACATGGAAAATAATCATAGATGGCTGAGCTTATAAACCTCGTTATAAACCAGTTTTCTCATATTTTAAATGATTAAAATTATTGTGAACTGAGGCAGTCTAGTATTGAGATGTGTAGCAGTAATATTTTAGGCAATGTATTTGGCACAAACTTTGTTCTCTGTCTGTACTTGTAGTTGTAAGTGTGTGCACTTCTGTTTTCAAGTGGCATTTTTAAATTTATTCTTAAAACATTAAGTAGAAAGTCTGTATGTTAAGTATCTTGAGTCATAATTTTTAAGGCTATATCTGAAAGGGGTATGTACAGAAGTCTGTAAATATGCATATATATGTCTATAATATGAATGCTTGTATTTCAGAAAATTGTTTAAATATATCTATCTTTTAATAAGATTATTAAAATGCAAATATTAGCAATAATTTAATTTCCAGAGTTCAGAAGTAATATACTGTATTCAGAAATCTGAAGTGGAAGACATTTGTGTTTTAAAAAGGCTTTATTTCAAAAAGTTGAAAAAAAAAAGAGAAAGAAAAGTGCTTTTATATGGACTTGATCCAACACCCAAACAAGGAAAGGAACTGACTCCTACTGACTTGAGTTGGGAACTCTAGATCAGACTCCAGCTACAGATGAGATTTTTTTTTTTTTTACCTTCTATTAAACTGATTGTAAAATGAATGTGAAATAGAGAAGATTGTGCAGACATGTGTTTACAGAAAATTACAAACTCAGTGGTTTGGGGCACAGAGACTTAATGTCTTTGATACCAGAGAGCCAAGTTCCAGGCTCCTTGTTGCACACCAGGTTCTGCTCTTGAAGCCTCTGCAACTTGTGCTTTTCTGCTTGTTTTGGAAACATACCAGTAAAAAACTCCAAGGAATAGACTGCAAAAATCATGCTAAATCTAGTTCATATAATGCACAACTTGGAGAAGCAGTATTTAAAAAGGGAACATTGTGGGAAAACTATAAACTAATTTAAATGTGACGAGTAGGCTTTCCTTCCCTGTGTGTAAACATCTATACACATTTACAGTAGACATTACATAGAATAGGTAGTTTGAATGAAAGCTGTAGGAAGAATCCCAACTTCAAAAATTTCTGAGTGTTTAGTTTTGCAGTGTTATCGATGATTCCTTTTACTCTTGTATATCAGAATCTCTGTAGTATATTGACCATTGACTTTAAATAAAGATTAGTGTATCTAATAATAAATAGTTGAATTATTTATCTTATTATGGGTGAATATTGGCAAGTGTAACACTAAAACTTTTGTTTGCAGTCTTTGCTGCAGATGCTGTGTCATGGTCATTAAGTATTATTCTGTCTTAGGAAAAACATGAGGGCTTTTCCTTGCATTTCCAAGCAGTGCCTGCTTTAAGTGCACTTTAAGAACAATATCTTGTTCCCTTAAACTTCACCACAGTACTTTTAAATTTCTTCCCATGTGCCAGTGTCTTTCCCCTGAAGTGCTTCCTTGATTTTCTCTCCTGTAGTGTGCCCTGACAACATCCTTAGCTTCTTGCTGTGTTCTCTACCATCTCCCATTTTGCTGTGGAGAGTGGGGTGAGGGAGCATTTAGGGGCTGTTTGAGGGTGACCACTGCCTTTCACAGACCATGAACAGCACTTAAGGCCTGAACTCTTTTCTTAGGTCACTCTTGTCTAGTGATTTGGCGATTTTTGCCGAAATTATAAGAACTTGCTATTTTTGAGGAGAAAATTTGTTTTAAATTGTGGTGATGAGTTTTAAAGTTTTGGCAGATGGACAAAGATGCACAGAAAAAAAACCTGGCTAAAAACACAACCCAAAACTCTTTACTTCCCCTTAGTCCAGAAGGACACACTTTTTAAAGAAGAGTTGATTTAAAACTATGTCCATTTGTTGACTACTTAGATATTTACCTTCTGACTTTTTTTAGGTTCAGCAGATAGATCGTGTAGTAGAAGTTGTGGAAGAAACTATTAAAGGTAAGCATCACACTTGAAATAACTGCAACTAGCCTGAAACATGTAAGCATTAGCTAGCAGAAGTGCTACTGGTATGTTCTTCATCAACCTAATGCTTCCTTTCTGCTCTAGCTAAATGTTTTTTGCAGTGCTATACTTCGTCATGTGTGCTTTGTGTAAGTGATAATTTCAGGGATGTTTTCTGTCAGGAGCTCTGTGGAGTCATAGGCAGATGAACAAGGGGGGACTTCAAGAATCATTTTAAGTTGCACCAGTGTAGGTGTGTGTAGAGCATTGCATAAAGCTTTATGTATAAAGTTTTATGTCTACTTTCTTTTGTTTAGTTCTCTGGTGTTTTCATCTTTTCTGATGTTTTGGCTTACTTCCCTAAACTTTCCTCAGCAGGACAGATAAATTATCTTCTGGTTTAATGTTCTTTGTAACTGTGTTCCTTGTTCTCTCTGGCTGTGTTCATGTGTGTGTACACTTAGTACTTTGCAAAGAAGGAGAGAAAAAGGAGTATTGTTTCTTCAGCCTGACCAGTAAACATTTGCTATTAAATAAATATATTTGTCTGGGTCTTTCTGGGTTACCTAAGTTTGTCTCCATTACTTATCAGTCCATAAAAATTACTGTTCCGTGAAGCTTTAAATTACAAGGTTTAGTTTAGTTGGCTGTACTTTCAATATAAACAAGTGTCTAGTCCACAAGACATTGTCTGTAACTTTAATGCTGGAGTATGAGGTTTTTGAACTGCAGCAGATTTAGAGCAGTGCAAAATTTTAAATAGGAAAAAAAAACTGCTGTCAAGAAATTATGTAGTGTGGTACAAGGCTTCTAGAGCTTGTGGCTTGATGGCCTTGAGATTCCTGTTGCTTTGAATGTTTTCAGAAGTGAAACCTGTACTGTTATGGACCCCCCACCAAAACTTTTTCAAGTTTGTCCTTAACTAATGGCATTTGATTCTTTGGGTACAGCCTGCTGTGCCATACAAACAAAGAAGAAATGCATTCAGTGTATTCATGTTTGTTATTTAATAAGCCAAACTATTTTCCCAGAAACATAATGGTATTTATGACAATGTGTTGGAAATGAAGATACTTCATGATTTTTACATCACAGTACTTCAGATCCCTATCTGTCTTTTTTCCTGAAATTTGTTTATTCTTAAGGGAGCAAGATGATATCCTGGGTCAGCGTGCCCTCCCTTTACAGAAGTGAGCTTTGTAATATTTATACTGACTCCAGATATTACTGCTTTTTGATAACATAATTACTCAGGTTGTTGTGACTGAATATTATATAAATATAAAGAGTATAAATAATCTAGAGCAGCTGTTAAAATAATAATTTTCACTGAATGGATTTTTAGATTGCATTTTAAACATTGATATAATTCTGGAAAATAAGGTTCATAGACACACTGAGAAACATGTAAACTTCAAAAAGCATGAAGTTTTGGAAAGATTTTGGTTCCTTTCTAGCTTACTAGAAGTAATTTGAATTAAAATGAGAAAGTGGACTGCTGAGGTCTGTACATAGTGCCAATTCCATCAGAGGTTTCCCAAAAGGTAGTGGAACACAATATTTCTGAAGTTGTATTGGAAAAATCCTGGGGAAGAGAAGGCTTGGGGGGGATCATCTGAATGTGCAGAAACACCTGATGAGAGGGTGCAGAGAGGACGGAGGCAGATTCTTTTCAGTGGCGACCGGTGACAGGACCAGAGGCAAGAGGCACAAACTGAAACACAGGCGGTTCCCTCTGAACACCAGAAAGCGCTTTTTGACTGTGAGGATGACTGAGCATTGGCTCAGTTTGCCAAGGAAGGTACTATTCCAGTACATGGCTGGATGTATTGAAAAACTCTCTGGGTATGGTCAGGGGGATTTGGCTCTAAGGGGCTCTGCTTGACTGAGGGGATTGGACAGGATGATTTCCAGAGGTTGCTTCCAGCTGTAATCCTTCTGTGACAATAAAACTACAGGAAAGGGAATCAACAAATTCACAGAAGTCATAACATATGATAATGGCTTAGTTTTGTAAGAGTCAACCGTAAAAATAGGAGGTTTTACTCATATTTCTTTAATTTAAAGTTATTTAAAGAAGAGGCATTAATTTGTGCATTTAGGAATCATCTACTAATGGTAGAGAATGTGAAGCTCTTTTTTACTGTTTTATGGAAAGAGTCTAATCATGAACTTTCATTATCCAAGTGAAGTAAAATGCTGTAGATAACAGGACTGTTGATTAAGAATATTTTATAATATAAAATAGATACATGGCAGAAGATTAAATTAATGTAAAGCCAAATGAAATGTAACCCTCTGTCTTCATGAGTCTACATCATTAGTAACAGCTTCTGAAGACACTAATGGGTTTGGGAGATGGAGATGATGTGGGACAGAGGATTAAATACAAATTCCAGATTGAGGACCAGCTTAGAGTTTTAAGTTGGGTATCAGTCACAGCTGAATGACACAGTTTTCTTCACCTTTTTTTTTTTTTTTTCTGAAGGAAAATCTGAAGTTTGTAATGGGACCGTATATGTATTGAAAGTTTAAAAAATGTTTTGACTGAGTATAAATTGAGTAAGCGTGTACTTCATAGCGTCTGCACTCTGTAGGGCAGCTGTCTCTAGACTGGTCAGCCTAACTGAGTTGTCTGGATTTTCTGTCCAGATTCCAAGGTGGTTTCCCTGTTGCCAGTGTTAAGTCTAAAAGTCTGGCTTTCCCTGGGTTCCCATTTCTTAAGGGGTACCTTAGTTTTTTTTTTCTTTGATGCTTTAGTTTCATAGTGCATGGTTTACAAAAAGGAAAACTTTGTAGAAGGAATTTTTTCCCTTTTTATTTTCCTGTTAGTTGTATTTTTAGTTTTTCATGAAAATGGCTTCCCTGTTGGATTTGGTTGAGAGCTTACTGTACTCCCAAACAAAACTGATTTATTGGAATTATTTAGAGCTCTTTGTATGAAATATGGATGAGTTTCTCTAGCTTTGTTTCTCAGTCTTAAGGGCATTGTCAGGAAAATCTGTTCAAAACAGTGTCATTCTGCTGGGTCAAGAGATGGCTTCAAGAAGTACATCTTTGTGGTGGTCTTTACCTCATCTGTGTAAAGGTTGCATAATTGTCACTTCCCAACTCTCCACTGAGATAATCACGATAAACACTTTCTATGTGACTTGGTCTTTTTTTTATCCTTCCTTGTCAGAAAATGAAAAAGAAGGATGTGCGTGTTTGTTATTGCATTAACAACCAAAAAGAGGCAGAATTTTTAAGAGACTCAGGGGTTTCTCATTTTTGTGTCACCCTGACTTTCATCCCAGGTCTTGAATTGAATCTTTGAAATATCCTAATTATCAGGTAAATTATCAAGTAAACTGTCACTTCCAGAAGCAGTCTTTAATAGTGGTGCAGTATTTGTATGCAGGTCATACCTAATTAATATTTTACTGTGTCCTAAGGTGTATTTTAACTAGAGGCATCTTCAAGTACTTTTCACATCATATTGTAATTTATAATCTGAAACTTCTGTGCTGCCTGTGAGTAGCTAGACAAATGAATTCAATCTCAGTCTCAGAACTGGGTTTCTCTAAGTGACAGGCACAATTGTGTGTAGCCAGTGTGAGTTCCTGATAAACAGAATGGTTTCATCATGCAAGGTTCTGATTTAACAGTTTAGTAAATCTTGCTTCATCTGCGCATCACCCAGATTTTAAGACTGGCTTACAGCAGTTTTTTACAACATTAGGGCACCAATTCCCGCTCGTGTACTTAGTTTTCCAGTTATGTGTCATGATGATGTAGGATGTTAGGAAAGTATTGCTAAGGAGCTGTGGTGTTGGTGAGCTATGAGAAAACTGGGCTATAATTGATATATGTTCCATCATTTAGTAAAATTTCTGTGCAGAGCGAAGAAGCTGTTTGGGCTGATCAGTCTCTGTAGAATGCTCCAATAAACTGAAGATTTGTCTGGTGGGAACAACAGAATGTCTTTACGGTGATTGCTCAAGTCAGCGTTTTATGAACCACTCTAAAAGCTGCCTTTAAAGAGAAACCACTCTGTGTGTGTGTACAAACTTGGCTATAAACAGTTTACAGTAGGCAAGATAATATATTTGTTCGGTATTTTAAAGAAGAAATGTTAGCTGCTTAATGCAGAAATTCCTGTTTTCTTGGCTTTGAATTTAGGTCTTTAGAGATATGGGTCTTCCCCTTTCCTTTCTAGACATGCTCTCAAATCCCATGTTATTAAAGCTTTGTGGGGGTGGGAGGCATGGAACCAGAGTATTTGTGTACAGTCTCCTTTTAGCTTAGGCCTTAGGGAGATGAAGGACGCAGGTTGAATTAAGTTTAGTCCATATTGTGTCTGTAAAACAGAGTTTTACAATGGGTCATTAGACCTGATTATAAAAAACAACCAAAGGAAATTACTTCAGGGTCGAGCCTTTTATACTTAACATAACCTTTCTTGATTTCAGTCACGTTGACCTGTCTGGTGACATCCATTCCCAGTTTAAACATTAACCAGTATTTACTAAACTGTTAAATTGTCTTCATGTGGTTAGTAATTATGGATTGCTGATAGTTGCAGTGTCTATCTGTATGAGAATGAGCAGATAAATGGTACCTATATTACATATAAGCTAATGTGTAGGATTTATACTGTATTATGTACCTTAGTGAATGTGTGTATATATATGTATGTATATGAATGCCAGCATAATAAATATTTGTATATGGTTTTTGATTTCACTATAATCTGGTTATAGCAGATAGTCTCTTTTCAATTTCTGTAATTGTGGGAAGAGTAGCATTGACTTAGGCTGATGACAGGCCAAATGAAGAATAAAAATTGGAGGAGTTGGGAGTTCCTATTTGAGGAAAAGTATCATTTGGCTCCCAGTCAGGAAACTGACTGTTTGTGCCAAAGTGCAGCTTGAGCAGGGTAAGAGGGAGGGTAGTGGCCTCATTGAGTCTCTGTTTCTGTCTCATTTGAAAGGAGATAGAAAGGGGGAGACAATTTGGGATGGATTGTTTTATTTATTTCACTGTCTGGTGGGACCTTGGCTGGCTTCCAGAGCCCCACCCAGCCACTCTCTTGCTCCCTCTTCTTGACAGGGCAGGGGAGAAAATAAGATGGGCTAAGTTTTGGGTCATGATAAGGACAGGAAGATCACTTGCCAGTTACCATCACGGGGAAAACAGACTTGACTTGGGGGAAATTAATTTAATTTATTGCCAATTAAAAATAGAGTAGGGTGGTGAGAAACAAATAAAAAAACTAGAGCTACCTTCCCCCCACCCTTCTTCTTCCCAGGCTCAGCTTCACTCTCTCATCCCAGAATCCTCTATATGCAGAGGACCAGGGAATGGGGGCTGTGGTCAGCCCTTAACAACTTCTCTCAGCTGCTTCTGCCTCCCCACACTGTTCCCTTGCTCCAGCCTGGGGCATTCCCATGTGCTCATCCAAGAACTGCCCAGTGTGGATCCTCTGCACGGGATGCAGTCTTTCAGGAACAGGCTGCTCCGGTGTGGGTCCCCCTCAGGCCAGGTGCACTTACTGCCAGAAACCCTGCTCCAGCATGTGCTTTCCACAGGCTCTTCCAAAGGCTGCAGGGGGAGGATCTGCTTCACTGTGGTGTTCTCCAGTGGCCGCAGGGGAACCTGATGGGGTGCCTGGGGCGCCGAGTCCTCCTTTACTCACCTTGGTGCTCACAGGGCTGTCCCTCACGCTTTTTTTATTTGCTGCCAGGCAGAGTTTTCCCCTTTCTTACGCCTCTGAAGGCTTTGGGGCTTGGCTGTGCCCTGAGGCAGGGCTCTGGCAGCCAGCTGGATCCAGCTGTGGCTGGTGCTTGGCAGCCCTGGCCTCTCCTCACAGAGGCTCCTGCGGCCCCATCCACACCCGAAACGCTACTTCTAGGAGGCAGAATTGCCTTTTAAACTGAGGTGGTGGAAAAGTAAAGGTACTAACCAGAAAAACTGTGTTCAAGAGCAGGTTGGTAAGGCCATGAGTAGCCTGGTCTAGTTGGACATGCCCCTGCCCACAGCAGGGGGTTTGGGACTTGATGATCCTTAAGGTCCGTTCCAGCCCCTTAACATTTTGTGGTTCTGTGAACTTGTGCCAGGAGCTGTCTGTGTTTGACAGACTAAAAAAAGTGGAGGGGTTGAAAAAATGAGGTTTTCAGTGGGCAATGTAGAGAGCTACAGTGTCAGTAACTTGGTGACGTGACTGTGGTTAAAAGATTTAACATCACCCATGTATACACATTAATCACTGAAGTTAACAGCATCATGTGGTGTGTCACCCCCTACCCCTTTTCTGTGCCCCTGGATTGGAAATTTTGGAGTTATTGCTGCTTAACAAAAATAATTATAAATTTCTGTTGTCATTTAAGGAAATAGCGTTGCGAGTAGAAAGATTGTCACTACTGAAATGAGTAGCATTTTTTTTCCTTCTGTCATTTAAGAACTACTGTCACAACAAGCACTGGCTTATGAAGGACCTGTCTGGAAGGTGTTCCACTGTATGGCTTTTAAGGAAGAGTGTTTTTGTGCAGCCAGATGCTTCAGCAAGAGCACTAGCTTGCATTTCAGTTGCCCTTTCTGACTGCTTACTAATAATGCAACGTACTGAAGAAATTAATTCAAAATAGTAATACCATTATCCGTACCAGTATCGGTTCTGGGAGTTTAGCTTTGTAGACTGTAATTTAAAAAAAAAAAAAAAAAACAGTAGAGCATGATGAGGAATATACAGTAGTTGTGGACAAACTGCTTCTGCAAAGACAGATTTTAATTGCTTTTATAGAACAGCGGTAATTGTGTGGCTCAACATTAAAATCTTACCTGCTGGGGCAAGAGATTTCTGTTGCTATCAGTTGGATTCTGTTCTTACAACACAGTTTATTGCTGTTTTTGCTGTGCCTGTTCAAATGCTTTTGGGCATGCAGGGACTATTAGGTGTGTGAGATGATCCAGGGGTTTAGCTAGGTTTTGTAATTACTTTCCTCAGTGTAATGATTTCATTGATTTAGCTTATAAAACTGATAGAGCTGACTACCTCTGTTATGATGGTCATTGTTGTGACTTTATTTTGTAAGTAGTTCACAAAAACTGAATGGGAGATAAATAGTGCCACAGAAGAAGGAAACAAGCAGTTGGGGGGGAACAGGCTGAAAATCTCAGTAGCAAAATTGTGATTGCTCATTGTTAGGTGAGCCTGTGATGTGCACAGAAAAGATGCCTATTCTTACAGACCTGTATGTGCTCTTTTCCATGCTTTCAATGAATGGCCATCTTACAGCATCCCTGTTTTTCTGTCCTGTTCACATTGGTTAGACTCAGATAGGTTTAGCTCTGTTAGAGAGTCCTTTTGGCTCATAAATGTAAAGAGTACCTTGTTCAAACTAGTGGAATTTAATAAAAGCTTGCTTTTGCATACAGTGCTAAGTTCAACTCAGTGAAGTTCAGCTCTACAGCTAAATTTGTTCTGTTCAACCTGCACACCCCAAAACATTAGGCAGGTTACTTGAGCTGCTGCAGCAGGCTCTAACAATCCTCCTTTCAGCGTTACCTTTCCTCAGAACGCTGCCTGTTTCATCTGATTCAAAATGTCTTTTCCCTTGGAAGTTTCTCTTCAGGATCTCCTGAGGTTTTGAGCAGAATCTTTGATCGTAATCAAATGCATTTCTTCACAGAGAGGTGAGGACAGAGGGTCAGGGGAACTCTTCCTGTAGTCAATTCCTTAGTATTGTCCTTCTGAGCTGTGGAATGGTAGCCGGCATTTTGAGTTCAGAGGAGATGCATCGTTCAGTCACTCTTTCAGAAAGACAATAACATGCTATGATCTCAAAATAAGTAGGGTGAAGCTACTGAATCCTGAAAAAAAGGAGTAGTGTCTTAATAGGGCATTTCAAGTGTTTTTGCCTTCAGAGAGGAAAGTACTGTGGATGTGTCAAAAATGTTCTTGAATGCTTATATTCTTCATTTAACTTGGTGACATTTTTGTATGGACAGTAATTCCTCATTAATAGTTTTCTCTTTTTCTGTTTTACTTGTACAGTAGGGCTTTAATGCTTACAGATATTGTTCTGGTTGAATCATACATTGAAGACATACCAAGAATAAAGAGGTATTGCATGTTTAATGGAGAGAAAGTGATGTATGAATTTTAGCAATCTGGGCCACCTGCAGAGCTTTTCTTCTGAATATCTTGTTTCTGAAATTACATACAATGAATTCTAAAAAGCTCCTGTTGTCACCTGTGTGACATTCACATTCTGGAGTCTTCTGAAACAATATTATCATTGGATGCTAATTCCAAGTGCAGTGCTTAGTAGTTGTCAGCATTTCAAGCTAGTAACATACGTGCTGTATGCTTGGAAATACCTGCACGTCGTTGTGAAGCTTTTTAAGTTGATAGAGGGTGGAAGGCAATGTTTTTATGAAAAAATTTTGAATTGCAGAGACTGGATCAAACATACCACCCTCTACTGGCATTCTGATGGGACTGGTTGCCTGGCCCAAGGCATGGTGATGTGCCACTTGGGGAAAGATCAGTAATTCTGACAGCATTAGTCTGAATTATTCCTTGTCTCGTAGTGGACCCAGTCCCTTCCTGCACCAGTTGAAGGAGTCTGACTGTCACAGTATATTCCCATCTTCACTGATCTAGAAGAGGAATAATTTATATTAGTTGCTTGGCCAGGAGCAGGCCATGTACCTTGCAGTTAGGTTTGGTTTTTCTTTGCTTCCTATACTTGAGCCAGGAAATCCCACCAGTGACACTCAGGGATGCCAACGTGCTTCTGGCCAGCTGGGGTTGGTTTGAGTGGGAGCATCCACACAGCAAAGTCCTAAACAAATTAGTGTCCTTGTTTTTGCACTTGTGTGTGTCTGGCAGCTTGTGATTGCTCTGGGGAGTTGGGGAATTCCTTTGAAATCAGTCATGTCTGCTGTGGGACAGCTTGTTTGTGCTGCAGGGCAGGGAGAAAAGATGGGAGAAGAGCTTATGGTCTGCCTTTGCTACACGTGGGCTTCTTCCATCAGAGACAGACCAGGGCGTGGGCTCTAAGCCTGCCTGTTCTCTACAAGCTCACCAAGTCTGGGTTTAAAGCATCTCCATATTAAAGAGTTTTGGGCTCAAATATGAATAACAGCTTGGCTTAGCTGTAGAGTGTGTTAAGCAATTTGTGTTGCATCCTTTTATTTCAGACGGTATTTTTTTCTGTTAGTCCTGCCAGAAGATCCAAACTAATTGTTTAGAAGGTTGGTTTTACCCACTAGTTACAGAGCTAGAAAAGCATAACTCTGGAAATAAATCCAGTATTCAAGTTTTGTAATAGCTCCTGATTTGCCTCTTCTGCCTTTACACATATTTTTATTTTGATCTTCTCGACTCTCTTTGACTGTTTTTTGTTACTTTCACCAAAGTTCTCTAATCCTTTTCACCTTTTATATTTCCTTGATGCTCCTTTCAGTTTTTATCACTGCTTTAGCATCTTCTTTACCCTTCTGCCCTTTGTTTTTCTTTGAAGAAATTTACTACTTTGTGTTCCCTTCACGTGGCTTTACTTTCCTTAGCTACACTGCTCCCATGTGCCATTTTTAGCAGTGCTAGCCTTGAGGAAAGGAAACTCTCTATTCATTAAGAGGCAAATAATGGTGGAAGGAAACGTGTGCAAGGGTACATGAAATTGTGCTTAATGCTTTTCCCTGAAGATTCTGGAGAAGATCAGACAGGTTGGTGAGAGACATCAGGGAAGTATAGAACAGGGCATTGGCAGCCGTGTGGTGAGGAAAAAAAGTGTCTTTCAGGAAATGGTGAATGACCTCTAAGCATAATGATGTAACTGGGAAAAGGAAAGAATGGGTTACAGAACAAGCAGAAAACAATAGGAATTTTTGCTGCCAAGGCTGGGGTTTCCTGCATCTTTGAGGATTTTCTTTAAACTCGTGTTTTTGAGCTGCTTGAGATATCTGCACAGAACTTTGAAGCTAACAGCTAAGAGAGCTCTGTGTCTGGCTGGGAGTTGTGTTTGAGGCACACTTGTAGCTCCAGCAGGGTGTGCAGGGGTGGGGAGGGATCCTCAGTGGGTGCCCTCCTCCACTGTCCAACCAGATATTATTTCCCAGCAGCAACTGAGGGGTGCCAGCCTATGGACAGAGTGAAGCTGATAATATCAATATCTGATACAACACTGATAGTCAGTTAACTAAGGATAGATAATCCAGGCCACTAATTCTTGTAATAAACTAGGAAAATACCGGTCCAATTTGAATCTGTTTGCTCTAATTTCATGCTGCTGTGGTTCTAGGTGATGGGTCTGATGGTAGGCTGAGGGTCACAGGACCTTTAACGTTACGATCTTACGGCAGAGAAATTCCGTTACCTGTTCCCTTCATATATTTGTATTTCAAGATTGGACATTCTCCATCACAGTCCTGAAGCACATACATCCATGATGAAAGGCATATGTACATGCCATTAATACTGTGTTAACTTTTTGATGTCCTTTTTAGCAAGTAAGAAAAAAAACCCTTGAAAATATTTTCATTCTGCGCACTGATCTATCAAGCTACACACCTTTGAATACTCTCTTTCAGACTAACAATAGGATTTAATATCCTGATTAATTCATTCCAACCTCATCCTTTTTCCAGACCGTGCCAAGTGATGTGAATTACATCTACTGACTTCTGAGTTTAATTTTAAACAGTTCGGAAAACTAGAAGGCTCCGATTTATTTATAATTGTTTCTAGCTTGATTTCATTTACACTTGCTGTGAGTGATTCTGCTCTGTAACTGTCCTTGATGGACTTGGTTAGTACTGTTGTGTAGTAGTCTGTAATAATTATCTACTAATTAGTGAAAAATTGCTCTGAATCATGACCTAAAACATTTTTTGTTTGTTGTTTGCCGTTTCTTGTTTGTGTTTTTGTTTGTTTGTGGGAGTTTTCTGTTTTGTTTTTGTTTATTTTTTTTTCTTTTTTCCTTAGTGGAATCTTGTCTGCAGTTAGATTATGTGGAAGTAGAAAAATTATTTTTATGGCAGAAGAGATTTATTTGCCTAGGCTCTCATATCTAACCTTACTAGATCTCTTTGTCATTAAGCTGTGTTTAAAGTTTGCATCATCCAGTGAGCCATCGAAAAAGGAGTGTTGTTTGTTTGATATCTGAGATGGAGCACTCATGGTTGTGATGATAGACTTGTGATTAACTCAGATTTCAAAAATGTTTCTTTCCAACAAGAAAGAAAAAGGAAAGAAACAAAACAAACATAAAAAGAAAGACTCTTTTAGGTTTGGGACACCTGTTTTGCTTAGGTAAGTTATCCGACCTGTAATGCCAGAGAGAAGGTAACTTAATCAGATAAAATGCTTTGAAAGTAAAGCTTAATTGCAGTGTTTTGTCCCATTCTAAGCTTTGAGATGTCATAAATGAGATGTAGAATTACTGCTTTTTCTGTTACACTTGGTGTTAGTGTGGACTTAGTAGTGCTGGTTAGACAATATGAAAACATGTTAGTTAGCCATTTCCTTATTGAAGACAACAAAATACTTATTTTAAGTTTTCTTGAAATAAGTAGGAGGAAAAAAAAAGATCTGCAGCATGTGAAAAAGTATGATTCAGTGTTTATCAAGTTGTGTTTTATTAATAGCAGCAATTCTGTAAACAGATGCTTTAGTGATTACTTAAAATGAAACAAAATAGTCCTTGTATGGAGTTGGGGAAAAAGGATTTAAGGTCACAAATACTGTAACTGAGTGGGGTTTTTTCTTAAAAAAAAAGAAATTAAAAAATTGAGTGTGCCTGCAAGGAAGTAGTTGGATGTGCATGTGCTGCTTGCTTTTTGGAAGCCTTAAACTGTGCTGAAAGTCATCTCCCAGTACTGCTTTTTTTTAAGCCTCTGGTGTCAGGACTGAAAAGTGCAGGGACATTGTTGTTCCCGAGTTCCACACAGGTCTTGCAAGCCTCATATTAACTTGAACTTCAGTGCCATTCTGGTATTGAAAAGTAGGAATATGGGCAATGTATTTCATGTGAGAGTAAGCTGCCGTATTGGAGTGCCAGACCGCAGATTTTGTGAGCTCAGGAGTGGGGTTGGGGTGGATGTTGATGTTCACTGAATCATATTGGAGAAGGTCACAGAGCTGGGATTTCTTTCCTGAATAAAGGAAGTTTCTGAAGGTAGGAGAGGCTAGGTCTTACACTCCCTATGCACTGTGTTTGCTGTGTAGAATGTCCTGAGGTTTTTTAGTTGTTTTGTTGTTTGTTTGGGTTTTTTTCCCTTCCTAATGTATATGGTAAGTTGCTTAGCATCTGAAAGGCAAAGATCTGTAAGAAGATAGAAGTAGTGCTTTTGAAGAAGATTTTTTAGGCTACAGTAGTGGCCTGTCTTTGGGTTTTTTCACCTGTTTACCTAAGAAGAGATGGATTATAAACTTCTGCCTCCTGCACACGTTTGCTGTTATTTCCATTTCCCTCCTTCCTTACAAGTTTTTAGTCCTTCGACAAATTTCATTCTGGCTTATGACAGGTTTGTAGGCTAAGGGACACTCCTTTTTCAGAAGTTCCATGAAAAAGTTTGCCTGTTTGATTAATGAATGCTCCCAGAATTAGCATGAATTCCTATTAGAGAGCAGTAACTCACATGAGTGTTTGCTGTGAGGGTGTGTGTTCCAAGGATATGAAGCCTCACTGATTCTGTGCTCTGAGACGTTACTTGTTGGGGGGGGGGGGTGGTGGGTGGCAGGTTAGTTTTGTGGTTTGTTGGTTTTGTTTTGGTTTTTTAAACTTAAGAATGGTGGTTTGACCCCAGTTCTAAGTGTATGAATTTTAAATTTTGGGTAACTTATTATTAAGCCCGATTGTTTTAAGACTACTGTGAATAGTTCCACTGTATTTCCAACCATAAATCCAAATACAGTTTTAACATAGTAATACAGTTGAATATTTTAAAAATCAGTAAACTGGTTTATATAAAAAAAACCCCAATATATTAAGAAATACGAAAAGAAATATTCTCTGCATCTAGTTTAATTCTTACATTTTACATAATACAGTCACTTTTGTTACTCAAGTAAATAAAATGGTGCCATGCTTGCAATTCCTCAGTGAAGCATTAGACAGGAAATAACTGAATGTATTGTGAGACAAAGATGTTGCTATTGTTGTCAGGAAAAGGTAGAAGTGAATAATTTAGCGAATGTTAATAGCAGAAACACCATATTACTAAATTCACAGAAGAATATAATGAATTTTTTGTCAAATGCAGCTGCAGAAGTAATGCCTTTTATTTCGAGTTGACATTATGATGTGTCCTGTCAGTATTAACCATTATGTCTCCCATTGGTATTAACCATTATGCTGTCAGGTCAATCCTGCTCATTTCTTCATTAGGTCATGTTTTTGATTGAGATTTTTTATGTATCTTAAAAAAACCTGAGAAAGACTTAGGTATACTACAAGTAGTTTTTTTCCAAGATGTCATGTCATTGCCATGTCACAGAAATAAATTCAGAGTGTGAATGCAACATTATTAAAAAATTAATTTTTGACTCCTCACAACAGGCAGTGAAGAAAGGCTTTGGCTGATGAAGGGGTTAATTTAATAAATAGCTGGTGGTAACGTACTTTAGGAACTTTGGTTGAACACGGTTTTTAGTTGATTTGGTTACAGACTTTGCTGTGCTGGACATAGCTCAGCTTGTACTTCATAGTTGCACGCATTCCTCTCACCCCGCTCCTGTTTTAGGGGAAGTTTTCTGACCTGCAGTTGTGTTGGTGTGGGAGGAATTTGCTCAAATCTTGGTAATCAGCTTAGCCATGGACATGTTGTCAGGATATGCTTCATAGCACTTTCCCTCAGACTTACACAGGGAGATACCTTTAAAATGTGTTGGTTCTCCATGTTACAAGCTAAAAAAGTATTTAGTTGCTTATTACCTACTAATTTAGGTTTGAATGAAATTTTGGGGAAAAATATTTTAATCCTGCTATGCGACTCATTTAGATATTACTGCTATGTTGATATTTGCTAGAGAATCTGAAAATGAAATTGCTTAGATCATTTTAATCAGATAAAACAGAAAATAGAAGTGTGAAAAGATAATTGGATGAAATAATTTGTTCATTTTAAGATCATGTATTTTACCTGTCAGTGTCTCTCTTTAAATGCTCCAGTTGGTGGAAATGGATTATTACATCTCGTTCTCATTTTCAATCTTTGAAGTATAAACACTACTTCTAAAGAAGAGCAAATCAAAACAAATATGCTGGGACTTGTTCTTTGTATTGACTGAATGTTTTTGCTTCATTTGAAGGTCATTCTGTGAGACTGCTGGGTCAGAAAAAGGATAATGGAAAACGTTTGGGGGGAGCACGACTGGATTTGCCAAAGATTAGGAAGAATCCACTGATAGAAATAATTTCCATCAATACAGGGTAAGAATCTTCAGAACTTATAAAACATCCAGTACTGCTGAGAAATTCCATTTGTCTCTTTCTGCAGATTTAGTGTATTACTCCTAAGCTACACAGAAGGAGGCAGGATAACCACTTCTGAATAGTGAAAGATGGTAAATTATGTTCTTTCTGGAAAATGAATCCCTGCTTATTTGGGTATGAGAAGAAAAGGGTATGTAGAGGGTATTTTTCCTGTGTTCTTTTGATTTCTAAGATGGTAGTTTGGGAATATTATTAGTAGCTCATTAAGATCTGTAAATGTCATTAAGATCTGTCTGACTTGATTGTCAGGCCAGATGTACTGATTGCTAAATTAGATAGAGTTACTTCTGTCTTGCCCCTCTAATACGCTTAAAGATAAGAAGATATGCTGTATATATTTACTCTTTTCTTCGTTTGAACAATCTACTCTCTCCTATCAATCAGCCATTTCCCCATAAGACTACAGGCTTTTGTTCCATACTCCTACTTTGAGGAATTCTATTTCAATCTCCCTTACCTTGATGCTTTCCTTTTCTCAACTCTACTTGGTAACGTCCCGTTTTGTCAGTTTACTAAAAAGAAAAGGAACAAAACAGCAAGAACAAAAGAAATCCCACACAAGTCCTCTTCTGATTTTCGTGTCTTCTCCAAGTTTCGTAGAAATTTCCCTGATGGTATGATTTAAAATGCATTGTTCGAGGCATTCCAAGTGGGTGTGAACTTTCTGCTTAGAGAAAATAAAGGGGATGGATCTTAGCTCACTTTGAGTTTAGACTAGCACATTCATAAACACTTTGTAAAAGAGTTTTGCTACTATCTTCTTTCTTACTTCCTTGGTTTTAAGTAATGTGGCCTTCATAATTTGCTGTGAAACATAGTGTGCTATTTAGGTCAGAATACCAGTTCATGGCTTATAGTGTGGTTACTTTTTCTTCCTCTGACTTCTGGTAAAGAAGGGTGACGTTTTGTCATATTGCTGAGTTATAATACCTTTTTAAACTGCATATGAGCTTTTCTGGTGCAGTTACTTTAAGTGATTCAAATTCTTTCCCTTATTGTCTTTCCTGTTGACATCTTGTTTCTGCCCACGAAAATGCTTTTTGTGATTAAAGTGAGCAAAGCATTCTTTTACATTTGGCTGTATCTGAGTTTCAGATGTTATAAATTTTCCTTTTCCACTAATATTTATCACAATCTAGTGTTATAATACCTTCCTAGTTGTAAATGTTGTCAAGGTGGTAAGCTAATTGAGCTGTGGTCTTGTTCATATGTCTTTTGACTCGTAGCAGTGAATTTAAGATGGCAAAATGTATTGCTATTTCTGATACCAGGTTATTGCTACCCTAATTAGAGAGGTTAATACAATAAGGGTACTGTGGGGTATTAGACAGAGGTGGCTGATGATGACTTGATAAGACCAAAGCATTCTGAAACCCTGAAACAAACAAGTCAGGTGTATAAGACACCTAAATTAACTATTATCTCAATCTATGTTATATTGCCTGCTCTCCTGTCTCTCCTGAAATACAAGTTATTGTGTTTTCCTGTCTTTCTCTTCCCCCTTCCTCTTCCCAACCTCTCCACCTGTGTCCTGTATGTGACTTTTTTTGGTTACTATTCTGGGTTTGAAAGTTAAAGCATAGCTTTTAAGGCAGCAGCACTCACGGTTTCTGAAAATACAAAAATGCAGTCAATGAAAAACAAGGCACAGTACATATTACTCACTGTGATTTTACTGTGTTACTTTTATCAGATTTGCATTCCTAGTCTGACCATGGCGACTTTCAGTACCAATACCGTGTTGGAGTTGAGTTGTTTTCTCTGTGTAGAGACTGGAGAAAACTTTGAAGACTAGTTTTTGGTACAGTGCTCTCTATTGAGAGATGAGAGTCCTCTTTACTGAGGTGAGTTTGGATCAGACTAGCAGGTCTTAAATTAGTAAGAAATACTTCGTTAAAAATAGTGATTTCCTCTTTTGAAATGTGTTTATGTTATGCTGTTGAGTGACAGCATCTGGGAGCAGCACGAGCAGGGTTTCTCCGTGAGGGAGGACGAGAAGGGACCTGAGGATGCCACCAGCACAGGCAGGACACCTGGTGGTGTGGGGCCTGAGCAGTGTGGGCAAAGCTGGGGGCTGGTAGTAGGACCCACCAGCAGTGCCAGACGTGGCAAATCACAGAATATGCTGAGTTGGAACGGACCCACAAGGGTCATCAAGTCCAACTCTTAGCCCTGCACAGGACATCCCTGAGAGTCACACCGTGTGCCTGGGGGATGAATTATCACCCAGGGCCTGGCTCTGTCCAGGGGCTCCTGTCAGGATCAAAAGGATATGAGCTGGAGACAGGACTCAGGAGAAAGGTACAGCCTACGCAGGTCTGAGGTCCATCCTGGAGATGAGCGCAGGGCTGGAAGCTGGCATGGTAATGAAGCTCGAGCCAGGACAGGGAACATAGACCTTAGCTTAGCTGGGGCTCCTGGCACAGAGCAGGCTCCTGGATACAGCAGCTGAGGCTGGTCAGGTCAGCACTGTGAGATATGGTGGTGTATTGCTGTTTCCACATGGGGTCTTGATGAACTCCTGTCCTCTTCTGTAATTCTGCAGGGGAAGAAAAAGCTTGTTGGAGCGTGTATATCCCTTATCCCCCAAAGCGCTGGAGACTTTGAGGGCTCACGCTAACCCCTTTCCCTCTCCAGTAGTAGGAATACCTTTATATACAAGGACATCTGCCAGGTGGAACTAGTCTTTTGAGAATTCTTTATTTTCAGTCTCCAAAAATGCTGATTGTTAAGACATGTCTCATTCTCATACAGCTGTGCCTGAGAGCGTGAGTGCAGTTGAAGTGCAACACTGTAGAATAAAATTTGTTACTTAACTCAAGGTGGTGTCAAATTTGGTAATTGATGTGAGACTTCTTGTTATTGACTCCTTCTTCTCTCAGATGTGGAGGAAAAAAAGTCCTGTCTTGAAGGCTTCTATAACTGTGAACTTTTTCCATACTTATCCATGCACAAATGCAGGCCTACATATGCACACATCCCTTCATATTTGTTTTCCCTAGACTTTTGCTGTTCCTGAGCCTTCTCAGAGCTTCCTCAGCTGTTCCTTTGCATCAATCAAGACCGTCCTATTGACAAACATGTTGTGTCTCCACAACAGTATGCACAGTCTGTAATAAAAACAAAGTAAACCAAAATGAAAACCCACTAGCTGTGGAATATCTGTGAAGATTAAGTGCTACTTCTGTCTGTTGTGAGCCAGCTTAGAGTTTTCGCTTGTTTGTCCCTAAAACGATGTTGCTCTTTCCTTGGAGAGACCTGGGTCTTGTTCAGTGTTAGGCTTTTTTTTTTTTTTTTAAAGTAATGGATAGTTTTTTCTACTGTTAATTTTGGTTAACAGAATACAGTCTAGCCAGTCTGAAGAGTGATATAAAATTAATATTTAGCAAAGTAGTATCGGGATCAACGAGGATGCACTAGATTTTTTCCTAATTACAGTAACAAGTTTGTTAAGTCCATAAAAAGAGGCCTTATCCCTGAGCTCTTGTGTTACCTGTGCAGTTTTTTGGCTAATTGAACAGTTTGACCTAGATTTCCACCTTTCTGTGGCATTCAACAAACATCATCTACGGCTGTAGGACCTTTGAAAATGCTTTGTGAGATCTCATCCCCTCTGACTCCTTTGTAGCAGGGATGAGTTTTCTGGAGTCACCATCTTAAAACCATACCACAATATCTTTGATTTCTCAGAAAAAGGATGTTGCGGCTTAAGTTTGACAACTTGTGAAGCCAGTGCTTTTCTCTGCTGGAATTAGTGGGATATTTCAGTAATAATCTCATCAGTTCAGCAGAAGAACTGCGATTTTTTTGGCTTTCTGTGTTTACTCTTGTGAACTCAAATCTGTTCCTTAGTACAATGTTATCTCTAGATAAAAATATAGAGAGTGATGGAAAATTAAAATCTTTCTAGTATGTGAAAAATCACCTGCTCTTTGACAGTGATAGGCTTGGTTTTTTGCCAATTGTTTATATATTTTTGTATATCCGGCTATGACACAATGTTTTCATCATTTCCATCTTGTAAAATACTGCTGTCCCCATTTTGAATGAATGCTCTGAATTATAAATCTTTTCCTACTTGACAAACATCTCTAACTGAATACTTACAAGGTTGAATTCCATATCTCCAATTTATTTAGTTTGTTCATTAATGACGTAGAGATTTTCTGTATTTTAATGTTTTACTTTTCAAGGTCAGTGACACTGTAGTTGAAAGAAGATTTGAATTTTTTAGAATAAAAGATCAAAATGTTTTGATTTACATTCAGTATTTTGCTTGGAGAGGCAAAATAGTATTTTTTCTGATTATTATAATAATATAATTAGTATATAATTACATATTACATTACCACATGTTGTATTTACTTTTACTTTAGTTCAAGATAAATGCTTAGATGAGCTCCTCAGGAAATATGAAGTTATACAATTACTTTGGCCCTACCTTAGCTTATAATATTTAAATGGACACTTTGCATAACTATTTAGCTCAAACATATATGATGTGCTAGAGCCTGTTATTCCAATTACCTTCAGAAAAAAGTGAAGGTAGAAAGTCTAGAAAGATAGTGTATGTGTTTTTGAAAGGAAACCTCTGCTTTGTTTTTTATATATTAATCAGTATTTGCATATACATATATTTAGATTTTAGTTATAGTATAGTTATATAGTTATATATAACTATAGTTATAGTTATAGAGTGTGTATTTCACCCACTCATCTACCACATATCAATCTCTTCTGCTTTGGCACAAATCACAAAATCCTTTACGTAATGAGAATGATAGATGACATAGTTGTGTGTATCTAGGCATTTTAATTTTAATCATAAAATCTGAAAAGCTAGTAGTCCAAAGCTTGAAGAAACCACACTGCTGGAACTGAGGGAAAAGGCAAAACAATTGTTTACAACAGAAAGTTTTAACAGTCTTCTTTTTTGCCTAAGGTCTCTTTCCACTGCAACTTACTGTAACTCACAGCCAAGGTCATTATTTCTGAATTAGATATTTAAGTAGCATGCTGGTGACACTCTCTGATAGATTGTTCTTTCTTCAGTTATTACTGATTCACATTTGTTGAAGGCATATAAAATTATATGTAACAGTCTGCTACCAGAAGTGCCACAAAATCTCTAGGTGCTTGATGGTCACAATTTCACTGAAAACGTTGGGAAAAAGTGTCATAAAGAGATGGATATATCAGTGTGGCTCACCTTCTGATCTTGCCAGCTGTAGTGCTCATAGTCATCTGTTCTCTCCGTGTCTGTCTTGTTTCTGTGTCCCCATTGCTGAGAATGTGCCTGCTCACCTACGTAGGAAAGTATTGCATTTTGCTGGGTAGTTTCCTTGAGCAGCTTATGTGGAAAGGTAATTTAAGAAAGCAGAAAAGAAAGTGGATGGATTGGGTCAGGAAAGGGCTGTTTCCTCTGTCTTGAGTAGCTTGATTTCTGTCTTCTCCCAAACATCAAAGCAGCTGATTTTGGGGGGTGCTTCCTTCAGTGCCAAGAAACCCAGCTTGTGGTGCAACTCACTGTTAATTGTTTACTGAAATCAGCAGCTGATGGCAGAGGAATTACCCCTTGTCTACAGTGATGGAGGTGGCCGTGGTCCTCCTCATTCCACAGTAGTATTAGGTTTGGTCAACTTTTTTGGACTATCCGGAGTTTAGTGTGATAAATTCCCTTCTGCTGCATGGAAGGTGGAAGCTGTTGAAGTATTCGGTTTTTCTGCTGTTGCCCATGGTAGTTCTGATGTTTGCACTAAGTCTGTGTTATACTGAATTGCTTTTATGAATAGTTAATAGGATGTAGATGTTTTGTGGATCCTTCTAGAGTAAAAAATCTGCTGCCATGCTAACCTGAAAGGAAGATGATCTTGAATTCAAGATGAACCCTCACAAAAAGAAAGATTTTTTATACATAAAAAGTTTATTAAATACCTGTATAAAATACATAATAAGATAAATTTTTTTCACTATTTGCCTGAAACAAGCTAATTTTTTCTCCTGTGCTTTAAGACAGTTTCTTTTCGGCTTTCTACACATCTTCATGATTTCTACCACCGATACTCTCTTCACAATGCTACTTTCTCATTTTGAGAGTATTCAGTGCTTGAGCTCACTTCTTTGAATTTCAGTTCTATCCCTTGGATTTCAAGTACAGAACTTGTGAAACCCCTTAGCTGTAGCATCAGAATTTCTCTGATGTGATGCTGTCAATGACAAAGTAATCCTGAACTGGGCTCCTTTACTTTCCCTGTACAGATTAGAGCATGATCCCCTGCCAAGAATAATTTTGAGAGGAAAGAAATTTCTAGAGTTCAAAGGGTCTTTAAAAGACTGGTACATCAAATACCTGCAGTTGTGACATCATTTGTGGTATGACTTGAAGACTTGTATTCATTTCTGAGATTGTGTTTTTCATTGCTCTTGTTAAATGCGGTTTGAATGGGTCTAGAAAAAACGTGTTTAATGAACAGCATGAGTTTTGTGCTATTCCAAGAAACGTTCAGCCAATCCTTCATTAAGTTTGTTGACATATGACACCTAAGAATTATTCCTATAAATAGTTTTTTCTTTGGCTTTATTCTGCTATCCAAAGTGACATACAATGGCAACTCCATACTGTATTTTAATACTGCCAGCTGTATTGTAACACATATTTTTGATTTTGCTGTTGTTATGATGATGGATTTCTTCAATGATGCTATTTGGTGATATGTCAAAGTAAACTGACATCTAATCTACATCATCTACTTGGCTCTTTACGTAGTCCTATCATATGCAGCTCATGTGCTGTGAGGTTTTCTCGTGGAATCAGAAGGTACATGTTGGTAAAGTTCTTTGCCATAGGCAAAAAATGTGATGGTGCATTGTTTGTACACAAGCATTACTGGCCTTGAAATCTTGCTGTGCAGTTTTCTGTGCTCATGCTATTTTTTGAGCTCTCGGTTTTTGAGAAATGCTGTTTAAGTACGCATGAACTCTAGAAGTATTTTTTTCTGGGTCATGAAAACATCCTCTTTTGAGTCTGCTGAATGACTTCTGCATTGAGTTAGAAGAAAATAGTTTGTTTTGATTGTTTCCATTTTTGCACATTTGCCTCCCTTAGGTTATTTCCTCCCAGCCTCACAAATTTGAACATTTTCTTCATATAGTGCCGTCATTAGTTTGAAATTTGCATAAAATCTTCTCCTTATACATTTTGATACATTTCCTTTAGCTCTTGTGTACATCCCATTTCGAGAAAATCTGCTATTTCACACTTCATTTAGAAGACTCAGTAAGACTCGTAAAAGACTCAGAAATCCCCGTGCAATTCTCTGAACTCCAGCGCACCGCGCAGCTTGCAAGTCAGTGAGAAAAACAGCAGTCATCACATGCTCCAACTGCGTCATCTCATTAAAACTTTGGGCAGCTCCAGGCATATTTGTGCTCCTCCGTCACTAGGTGGCTTCCCACACTGCGCAGTTCTGTGGCTCTCTTAACCCAAGAGGAAGATCACCAGAATTTAACGCAATTCCCAGTTTTCAAGTTAAGCTGCACGGCGGAAAGGTTATAGGGGTGGGGGTAACCAAACTTGGTTTTGCTTTGTGTAACTACGGTGTGTAGTTTGCTGCAGTTTCAGCTCCTTCCTTTAGTGCTACATTCCTAGTTATTTTGAAGACAGATTCAGAAAACGAGACAGCTTTAACGTCCTGGAACCTGGCTGCAGGTTAGCACGCAGACGACTTCCCGTCTGCCTCTTGGGCAGATGCTTACTGACAGAAGTGGTTTTGGATCATACAGCAAGCTACGTTTTCTAGTCTGCGTGAATGAGAGGAGATCATTTTGAAGTTGTTTGCAATTTCATATGTCCATTATTCTGACATCAGTGTGCTTTCTGAGGTTGGAGATAAATTCCTCCTTGCTGAGCGTCCCTTCTCTTAACGCCCACATACGTATTTCCTAAGAGAAATCTGGACAAGATCCTGAGAAACATTTTATTCATTTCTCAGATTACAGTAAATACTGAGAAATAAACTTCTGTGTCATACTTATAATGGGTAGTGTGTTGCCCTTTAGCCCCAGCTTTTCACATAAAAAAAAAAGCAAACTAGAAAAAAAAGGACAAGCACTAGAGAAGCCATTGTTTCTCAAAAATACTACTTTACTGAATGTTAGTATGAGAAATGTCTGTGTTTTATGTACTGATTATTATGGGGGTTTTAATGTGCTGTTTTAAGGTGTTGTACAACTTAAGTGTTTAAAGCTAAGTGCTCATGCCTTTGCTGCTCATCAGCAGAATTGTGTTACTTTCAGTTACCTAATAATAATAACAACAATCTGTTTTGCAGGCATCTGTATGACTTCTCAAATGTCACTAAAAATGAAAACAGCTTGTCAAATGTTCTGATTGAAGTGTCTCTTGTGCCCTTTTGGGTCAAGGTGGAATTTGTTTTGGAGACCAGACAGGGAAATGTGTTCAGGGAAGTGTAAAAATAAGAGTCACATTTGGGAAATGTCTTGTGCTTCAATTTGTTCTTAGACTTGACCTGCAGATAATTTTAATGGAAAAATAGTTTTTCCTGAATAAGATGTGTGATCTTCAATAAAATCTGTATTTGGCATTATCTGTCAAGTACACAAAAGCATCTTTTTATAATAATCTCATTGACATGTGTGAATTTAAAAGACTTGAAACGTAGGGAGGAACAGGACATTTAAACTGTGATATCAGTATGTGACATAAGAGCAAAATCACAGAAGTAAAGGTGCTTTTAGAAAAATTCAAACAAATAATAAGTGAAAAGTTGAATATAAAGATTGTGCATGGCAGGTAGTGGGTGGCATAAAGTCCAATGTAACATGTTCCAAGATTATTAATATTATTTCAGGTGTTTTGTATGTGATCGTATCGTTCTTTGTATGGCTTCTTTATGTGGAAAGAAAAAAATTAAAACTTAACACCCTTTAATCTTGACATTTATTGTGAAGTTCCAATAAGCTGCAAGTTTTTAACCTTTTAGGTTACAAGGCCCTTACTTTTAAGATAATTTACTTTATCTGTTATTCCTCTATCTGTTAATGTTATTGAAAAGTCTCACAATTTGCATATTTTCTGAATTATTATTCTTGACTGTCCTTGAAATGATCCAATTTTCTGAAAAAGATAAGATTTCTAATTGTAAAAACAAGTTACACTGAGTTCAGTAATAGTTTTATTTGTGCTTCAGGTACTCTGTGTTCCTTCTCCTTTTGCTTTTACTATAATATGCATGTTAGAAGAGTTAGTGTTTGTACCAAGAATAAAGAAGTTTAAAAGAGTCACTTGAAGGGTCCCCTATCCCCAGTTATGCAACTGAGGCAATAAATGGTAAATTTTTGTGGGCACAAACCTTTTTTTCCCGACAGGGTGTCTTAATAAAAACCTGTTGAAATATTTGCTTTAAATTTTTTTTTTTTTGACTAGTTGCTTTAGCTTTTTCCATTGCACCAAGATGAATCATATCTAATAAATCATGGGTTTGTTTTTTTTTTTACTAATTATCTGCTAGTACAAATGAGAGTGAACTCTTGAGTTTCTGGTCCCTTCAGTATCAATTTATATCTCTACAAGTTGCTGTTTTAGGAGCTGAGGGTACTCAGGAGATCACAAAAGGTACTCTGAGGTGTTTCTGCACTCCTGTGCTGCAGAGCACTATGCGCAGTCCTGCACAAAACAGGGAGAAGGGAAAGTCATGACAAACAAAAGGTAATTGTCAACTTGATGCCAATTATGGGATGGCGTGGAAAACCATGTCTGTTTTGCGCTTTTTGTCCAGGAGACGGTTTCTTTTCAAGTAAAAGAGTACAACTGCAGAAATGAAGATTTGAGAAGTGCCTGGAGACAGTCCCACCCCAACTGATTCATAGTTGTGCTTGGGATTAACTGAACTGGGTTAATTCACTGACTAGAGAAGATCTTTCACGTGCTCCCTCTCTCTTTACAGAGATCACCCATTATTAGTTCCCTTATTCAAGCTGTCATCTTTGTTTTTCCTCGAGTCCAGACTCAACTGAGAGGAGGAAAAAAAGATGACAAAGATCTTAGAGTCATATTTAGAATATATGACTAGAGTCATATTTAGACTATAACAAAAAATAGTTGTGTAAGTTTTTCAGTGTGCTAGTACCTGTTACCTCACCTGAGTGAGGTTTGTATAACCACTCTGTATTTGCTTCTGCTCTGATAGTAATAGAGTAGTAATGTATAGTAACAGTGTATAGTTAACAGTGTAAGATGTAAAGAAGGCATCAGTCAAATGAGCACCGACTACTCTGTCTAGAAAATTAAGATCCGGTGTTTCTCTCTATCCCTGGGAAGTGTATTGGTAGATAAAATTCCCAAAAGTTGACATCAATGTGTCAGGTGCTGTTCTTGAAGTGTTTCGTAGGTTTGATGGAGCTTCTGACTAATCATTGCATAAACCATCTTTCCAAACATGAAAGATCTATATGGACTGAGCCTAAATTTGACAGTTACAGTCAGCAGTGTAACATTTACTTGTGTATATATCATTGTGTGAAGGAGGCAGCTCTTTAGATCTCTGTTTAATCTGTTCTTTTTCCTGTGGCTTATTTCCATCTTTAGGGACTCACCTTGTTGTCCTGTATAGCAAGAATAAATCCGAATGAAACAGCCCTGAGCTTGCATGATGAAAGTGGAATTTTGTGTTTGATTGCTGTTCATGTCCTTTCTGCAAGTCTGAAAGCTGCTGCTTTCCTGTTTGCTTATCATTGTCAAGGAGTTTAAGAAACCAGGCTGCCTGTTGGTGGGATTGTGTCAGTGTTACTTAAAACAGGCTTTATCCTTACAAATGGAGTTCAGTTGTCTGACTTTTAGAGAGAAATTTTCTCTGCTGTTGCCATATTTGGTTTTGACTTCAAGATTGGATGGGTGGTGGTAAGAAGTGAAAATCCAGTTTTTTAAATTTTTTACCTCTTTTGGTTGTGATTAATTTCGATGATTTATTACTCTTTCTAGAATCACTGTTGTTTGCCCATTTTAGGGAGGTTCTCAGTCTCCACATCAGGAGTGGTTATGGACTTTAAGCCCATACTCTGCATCTTGAATGCCCTGAATGAATGTGGAGGAAAAATGCATTATGCTACTAAGGAATATGTTTAACAGCTTTGCCCCTGGAACTTAATATCACCACTGACATCATCATTCATGTTTATTTAAATGTAAGAAAAAACTTCTTTTACAGTAGAAGTGATTGAACAGTGGCAGAGGCTGCCCAGAGAGGGTGTGGAATGTCCATCCTTGGTGATAATCAAAGCTGTCTGGACGTGGTTCTGAGCAACCTGCTCTAGTTGAGCTCTAGATGATCTCCAGACATCCCTTCCCACCTCAACCACTCTGTGATTCTGTGATATTTTAGATAAATATAAACAGCAACGGAGAAACCCACAAGGATTTCTCTTAGATACAAACCCTGTGGATGTTAATGGATTTGTTTAATGCTAGTGTAGACCCTTCCTCCAGAGGTAAATGTTGTGGTTTGACACTTCAGAAAGTAATACCCCAAATTAAGCACTCCCTGTCCCATGCAGAATGCATCCTCATTTCCTGACTTAAAAGCATTTCCTGTGCAATTCTGTAGGCCTGGTCAGCCTCAGGAAAGAGGAACTCTATTTCCAAATCCCTTGCCTGCTAGGCAGAGTGAAATATTCCCACTGGAAATAAACACCCCAAGCTTCTGTCTCTGTAACTTAACATGTTGAATTTCATCAGCTTGATTTACAAGAAGAGCTCAGTGCTTTTTAAAGAAAAATAGTTTTTCTGAATTTGTCCTTAAAAACACATGTTTTTTCTTTTTCCTAAAGTAACCATGTAGAATTTTGGGTTTAGGTTTATTTTCAACACACTGGATGAGCTTTTTTTTTTTTTTTTTTTTTTTTTTTTTTTTTTTTTTTTTTTTTTTTTTTTTTTTTTTTTTAAATTTGTTGATGTCTGTGTGGACTTTTTGAAAAGGAACTATTTAAGCAAAGGTCAAGTACAAAATTGTCACTCATCACATGCTTATCTAGCTTATTTTTAAACTAATACACAAGTGTCTAAGTATCACATGGTCTTTCTTGCATTGCAGACTGGTGCCAGACCTGGTGTCTTTTCTGTTTTTAAGAGATAAATGTCTAGTGGTTTTTGTTTTCAGTGACTATGTTTGTGAGTCATGTATGTCATGTAATGTTGCTTTGTTTCTGAAGTTCATAATTTTGCAGAAGGTAAATTGTGTCTCCACATTTTAGCTTATGGTATTAGGCTGAAAACTGCAGCTGGGGAATGTTTACTGAAGGGCTTGTTTAGTCGTTCACATTCTTCTGTTCCTACAGTTTGGTTTAGATAATTTGTTAAAGAGCTTAAAGAAGAACTCCCTTTATTATTGGTGTAGAGGGCTTTTTTTTTCCTGCAAGTTAGGGTTTTAAACTGATTTTTTTTTTTAAATTTATTTTTCCTTTCCAAAACTATACATCAGTTAGTTTTCTAAATAGCAGATATGGGTAAAATAATATATTAATTTATAACTAGTCAAATCTAATCTAAAACCTACCCTCTTCCAATTTGAGTCCATCCACCCTTGTCCTATAACTACATGCCCTTGCTGTGTCTGACAGGTGGATTCTAGGAATGGGATCTTTCAGTGCTAACCAGTTTTGTTTCTTCAGCTGTATTTCGGATGGCTTGGGTGTTTGTGTTTATGATGAACACGTTTTGTGCTTAGGATATTCAGCTGCAGAGGTTGTTCCAGTTTATGATACCCTTTGCAAAATAAGGGAGAGTAAGACTTGATATTCTCTATGATTATAATAAAAAGAATTTAATACAAAATGCTTGCAAGACTTAAATACGAATATAATCTTGGCAAAGGAATATGTGTCTGATTTATGCATATTCTTTTAAATAGCTCTTACTGCTAGTTATGTCTCAAAGGTAATATTACTGTACTGATTTCCACTTAGAACTCTGGTCTCTGCTGTCCTCCTGCTCTACTCTCTTTGGGAGTTTATGGTTTATCTTATGTCTATGTTGAATATTTTATCAACATCATTGAATATTGTATGTTGATTTATTTTCTTGTGCAGTCAATATGTGGATAAAAGCAAAGGTCCCTTTTGAAGGGAAATTATGAAAGTAATAGCATAAATATGTAATAAATACAGCAGTTTTTTGTGTTAGTCTAGATCAGCTGAATGGCTTTTTTTTCCAAAGGGATGAATGCTCTTCTGTAAAGGAAAGCATAGAGACCTGTCTCCAACAAGTCTAGTGAAACTAGAAAGTTGGATTCTGTAGTTTCTATGAAGTGCCTTAGACATGAGCACACACAACAGCTTATTGCACATCTGCTCTTTGGGGAGCTTCTCTTTGCTGTTTATACAATACATTCATGTCTATCTCCCCTTCATCCATTTCTTTTACAAGGGATAACAGCGTGTTTGCTGAAGAGAGTTTAGGATTTTAACTGAGTTCAAGGTATGTGAATTCGGAAGATTAAATATGGTCATATATAACTCATAACAAAACTGACAAATTTAACTTGTTGTTATTTTTAGTAAGAGAAGCACAAATATACTTCGCTTGGGGAACTAAATTTCAGGCTTTGCAGTTACCATCGATATGACTCTTTAAAGCTTAGACAAATGTTCGTTAATGTTGTTTGAAGGTGAAGTATGACAGGAAAAAAGGTGCAAATCTAAATGGCAGTTCACAACTCCATGGACATCGAAGAATGTCCATACACTCACCTTCACAATGTTGTGGGTATGGACACAGTGCCCCTTCTCCATATTCTTTTATCCCGTATTAATTGCAATAATTTTGCATCTTCTAGCTTTTCTTACCCCAGGTGGTGTTGGAAGCACGCTCAGCTTCTCATGTGTGTGTCACACCTACATGTGCTCACGTTCATACATGCAGACACACACGAAAACCTGGAGCAGAGTAAGTATTTGGTTTCTAGAAAGAAATAGTGTCCTTGTTGGGGTCCAGGATCCCAAAGAAGTGACATCAGCTGTGGGGCAGCCTGTTCTTGACAGTACTTAACCACTCCACAGTAAAACACTTTCTTTGGCCTTAATCACATTTTCTCATGTTACAACGTGTATCCATTGCTTCTAATCCTGCAACCTTGAACCTCTAAGAACAGCTGTTGGTAGGCAGCAGTAAAATCTCCTCATACTAACAATGAACAGACCAGTTGTCTTCATGAAGTTCCTTATTAGCCCATTCCTCTGGGCTGTTGGTATCTCACTGAATAGAAAACCTGCCCTTCAGCACATCAAGTGCTCTCCCCACCTCCACCTTGGCATTTGCTGCAGGTGCATCACATCCCTTCACCTGTGCTGTTAATGAAGTCAGGAAATTATAGTGTCATTGTCATCAGTCAGTCCCTGAGGAACACCAATGCTATTCAGCCACCAGTTAGACTTTGCACTGCTCACCATATCCCAGCAGTCCAGCCAGTAAACCCACCTTGTTGACCACTTACTCAGTCTGCATCACAGCAGTTTGACCTCACGGATTCTATAGGAGGCTGTTGCAAAGACCTGCCTAAAATTAAGGCATATGACATTCCCAGTCCTCTCCATCCCACAGGGTCAGTCACCTCTTAACAGGAGGCAAGGTTCATGTTTCTTTCTTCAGGCAACTCAGCTTCTCAAGAAAAATGTCAATTTAACCCATGTTTATAAAAGCAGATAAACATCTTGTAGTGTGATGTCATCAGCCGTATTTGTGTTCCTGCAGGGGAGTCACTGGATAGTGTTCCTTGCTACATTGGCTTGTTGGGTCCATTCAGTAGGCAGATTGTGCAAAACCCCCCCTCAGCCAGAAGCCTGTGTCTTTGTTACAGTTGAAAAAAATATTTCAAGTCAGCCATTGCAAAGATAATGTTGTGCCAGATGTAGATGTGGAAATATGAAAAAACTTCCATTTAAGTATTGACTAAAGCCTGTAAACAACTGAATTGCTGAGCTACTTTGTGTTTTGTCTGTCCATTCCTTTCTACTGTTAAGTCTTGCATTTGATGACTGGAGCTGCCCCTTGTGTATTTTCCACCCTGTAATATCTAGAAGGCTGTTTAGATCCTGAGTCCCCAAGAGGTTCTGTGGCCTGTTGTTGATGTTCTGATTTGTGCATTAAGTGCTTTAGTCATGGTCTTTCTAATTTTCTTTGGAAAGACTGACCACAACTGTCTGAGTGACAATGGACGTGAGAGGACAAAACAAACCCCATCATCTTAAGTCTAAAGCTGGTTGTTCATCTTTGTGCTTTTTTATTTTTTTTTAAAAAAAAAAAAAAGGACTAGCAAGCTATGGTTTCTGTCAGAGCTGGCAGCAGTTGAAGTGGAAGAATTTCAGGCTCACCACAGACTTGAGTAGTTAAAGAGGAAATCAAAGCTTACAAACACTTGCCAACTAGCTTGGAAGAATGTCATGCCGTTCCAGTCACTGGGACATGAGGACACTGCGGGAGAGTGACAAGCGTGGCATTACATGGCGTTAACAGTCACCAAATGCAGGATGAGAAGAAGGTTAAGAAAACAGCAGGAAAAAATAAAGTAAAAGAAAAGATCTGGGGAATCATTAGAAGGGAGAGAATTTTAGAGAAGTAAAGCAGATGGAGAAGTTGAGGATCGTTAGTAATGAAAGACTACAGTTTCCTGTTTTTCTGCACTGTCACTAATTTTAAATTTGGCAAAATATAGTTAAATATATTCAAATAATGACATTATAAAATAATGATAATAAAATAATTCATTACTGTTTGTTTTCCGAATTATTCAAAAGTGAGTACCTTAACTTGCATTTTATTTAAGAGGTGCATTGGCAGTAAGGAAGTTGTGTCCATGGTCTGATGGACTTTGCTCTGTAACTGTATAAAGAGGGGATTAATTTGCTTCTGAAAATCCCCTTGGAGACTCTTGAAGGCAAACATCAGGACCTGGTATAAATTTCTAATTTTAGAAGAAATCAGTCATTGGGTTCTTGTAAGAATAACTGTAAATCAGTCCATTAAATTGCTTGGAAAATTTTAGATTTAGGATTGGGCAATTATGTTGAAATGTGTGGTCTTCTTTCATTTTAAGCTGACAAAATAATACATAGCAAAGAGTCTGTTCTTGAAGCATGTATGTGTCTACTGCTGCACAGACAGTTTGTTTTTTTCCCCAGCAAGACTAACCACTTTACTACAAGATAGAAATGACATTTAGGAGCAACAGCATAGTATTAATTGCAGATAATGTTAACATCCTTGTCCACATTGGAGCTTCTAAAATTTCTACAGCTACCACAAGCATTTGGGGGCAGAAAGCTTTGTGTTGATGCAATCATTGGGAAGGGATTCTTTCTAGATTATAAGTGGTGAGTTTGTTTTCATTATGCACTTATTTCCATTATTTTACCCAGACAATTCAGATCCACTTTCCCACAGACATTTTACAAATGCTTTTTTGGAAATTGGTCTGATGGCAATCTCAGATAAATTCTAAATTAAGCCTGGTAGTTTTAGTGCTGCTGAAATGTAACTCTTTTTTTTCCCCCCAGGATGTTTTGACCAGTACAAAAACAATGCCTTTTATGCCGAGAATCTGAGTGGTACCTGCTGTATGTATGCAGCCTAATGTTTCCTGTGCGATTTCACCACTCTAAAAGAGTCTGTCCCAAAAGCCATTCAGGAAGTAAAAACAATAGCCCTTATCACAGGCAGTGGTCTACTTTTCAACCATGTTTTCTGTGGGGGTGATTCAGGAGCTGCTAATGTTGTCAAGATGCATGGTAAATGAAGTGGATTGCTTGTAGAAAGACATTTGACTCCCTTTACCCTTCTCCTTCCAGTCATGGAGATCTACTGTGATGCTTCATTCTTGAAACAGAACTTTAAATATGCTCATTACACACCCCCACACCTCTAGATATCACAATTTTAATTAAATCCTTAGTATTTTGTTTAAAAAAGAAAAACTTTGAAAGCTGAATTTTTGAAAGCTTATGAAATTGTTCATTACTATCCCAATTATGTTTTGCAGCACAATCTGTGTAAGTTATGCTAAGTCATCTGCCTCCAGCAGAATTTTAATAAAATTATGCTGTTTGTTTCTTTGAATACTAAGGCAGTTGTCAAGTCACGGCCCTCTAAAACTTTACAAATTAAAGCAAATTTCCAAGATTCCAGTCCACACAGGTCATTTTCCAACCACTGCTGTTCATTAGAAACTGTCTGAGAGTAATAGTTCCTTATGTATGATGAAATAGTGATGTTGGATATTCTGCCTTTGCATCTCTGGGATGAGTTGTGAGCAGATTTCTAAGAAAATATCTTTTCTATCGAAGGTTTTTCAGTCATAACTATTCATTTTACCACCTTCATTACTACTATTTTACTGAGACCAGGAGTCATCATCTTTCAAATATTATTGTTCTTTATGAAGTGCTGGAAGAATTAATTACTTGTAGTTACTATGCCATGGCATTTTCTGCTCTGTGCAACCACAGAACCTGATTTACCTACCTGTGCTATTTCGGCTGAGTCCCTTTCTTGATATTAATGCCTGTCATAATCTGTCCCCAAAGTTGTGGTCTGCATGGCCAAACAGGTGTTTGGAAATGCTTCTAAAATGTCTTTATGAATCATAGAACCTTAGTTTGAATGCAGTGAAAAAACCATTCCAGTTTCCAGTAGGCATCTAGCAATGCACCATTTTGGGTCAGGATGGGGAACACAGATGTATGCAGCTTAGCAGTGGAATGTTTTATCTTGTAATATCAGTTTAGATTGCCTTAATGATTTAATTCAAACAATTGCAGAACTGTGTGGCCAGAATAATTATTCGAGAAGTTCTTCAGACAAGCATTGGAAAGTGCCATTGATGCACTTGATTTTGCTGGTGTTTAAATCATTGGCCTTGAAGTGAGCAAGGTGAATGTCTGATGATATAACTACACAGCTGTGACCTTTGAGTTACCTGCACTTGACTGCAGGAATTCAGTTTCACAAAATGCAAATATTTAAAGTACAAAATTAAAACATATTATGGCTTATCAAACCCATGGAGCTGCCTTTTCTCCAAATTCCTTTTGATTAGTAACTAGTGAGACATTACCTAATAAAGCACTGGCTTCAAAGCTCTTCAGAGAGCAAAATTAGCCTACACTCTCTTGCCATTTTGCTGAGCAGGGTGTGAGTTGCAGAATTAAAAAGTAGCACTGCATGGTTACATTATACTTTGAGAAAAGTGTGTACTGCTTAGACTAATTAGACTTCATGAGATACAGCTTGCCACTCTTTCAAAAGTATTTTAAAATCCTGAATATCTTTGAAGTGCAAGCATCCTCTTGTGCCCCAAATATTTGTCAGGAAATTATGTTCCCTGTCATTGTGGGTTGAAAAGCTTTATTGTAGAATGTGCAAACTTAGGGCAAAAGAATGGTGTCCTAAAAAAAAATCAGGCATATTAGGCATGATTTATTTATTTATTTATTTATATTTTTTAATTTTCCTGTTAATTACTTCCCCCATCCTCCTGATCCGTTGCAATTACGTTTGAGGGAATTCAGAAATTTTGGAAGTACAAAGTAGACTTCATTACTATGAAATACGAATGGCATCTAATTCTATAAATATAGTATGATATTTAACCATAAATATAATATAAGTGCTGTTCTTAGATTGTCAAAACTTCGTATCCTAAGGAGAAAAATGTTTGTAGAATTCTACTAGCTCTTGTTCAGTAACTTGTGACTAGTATCCATCTCCTTTTCATCTGCTGGGAGAATATATTTCTCATCTTTCTTTTGCTCAGTCAAGCCCACAAGGGGTGTTTTCTCTTTATTCACACTACAGAGAATTTTACCAATCTTACATTTGATACAAACTCTAAAAGTATCTTGTAAAAGCATAAATCTCTTCTGTAAACTGTATTTTGAAACAAGCAAATGACACTCCCCTTTCAGGAAAACCACAGTTTACTAATACAAAATATTCTTGGCCTGGAATTATTGAGGCTGCCTAAGGAAGTCTTATGGTAGGTGCAGAGAGATGTTGTGGGAGACAGTGATGAGCAATCTTTCCATGTTTGCACTGATGTGATGATCGTGGGCTCTGCACTATGGGCAGAATTTGTTATTATTTTTTTTTTAATAGGGTGAACTTCATAAAATCTTGAATATAGTAGTCCAATCTCATAAAGGCAGATATGGGTGGTTAGTCTGAATTGTGATTAACGATTATATGCAAAGTTCTAATTTGTTAAACTCAGGACTGAGGTTTGCTTGGTTTTGGTTTAGTTTTTTTGTTTGTTTGTTTGTTTGTTTACCAGGATAATGCCAAACAAGAATTTTAGTTGGTTGTTACCAAGGAAGAATTTACTGGATTATTCCAGATATTAAAGGAACATTTCCCCAGAATTAACCACCTGCAGAGCAGCAGAGATCTCCTCTATCACATGGCACTGTTGCAGCACTCAGCTCTCCCATCTTGCTCACAGATGTCTGGTCTTGATCAATCACTTTCAATTTGAGTGACATGCACACTAATGGCTCATTAAGGGCTGTAACTGAGTTGTTTTCTGATCCTTGGATGAAAGATGTTTTATACTTTTCGCATCTGAGGGTGGAATCCTGTCTTCACTAAACTTAGTGGCACAAACCCCATTAAGAGGAACCAGGATTTTGCTCCTCGTGTCTGTACCTCATTCTCATCTGCTGAAATCCGCTGATTAGTCCCGCTGAAGGAAAGTCTCTATTTGTCTGCTGTGTCATAAGCATTCTTACTCATAATTAGTTCCATCTGCAAGGGGTAGCCTTTCATGTTAAGTATGTGTTTTATGAGCAGTATTACTGTTTTGAAAATGAAGGCTGTGATTAATCTAATGCACAACTAGAGCACAAACTAGCTAAACAACGTGAAGACCACTGTTACCTATGTCTACAAGAAAATTTCAGGCACTTGACCAAAATGTTGATGATACACAGTTTGTTCAGAAAGTTTTTAATTAGCCACATGGTAGTAATTTATCTGTGAATAATATTTTACTTTGCTGTGAATGGTTCTGTGTATTGGGCACGTAGCTGATTAAAGGTTAATAATTCAAAGCAAAAGGTTAATAATTCAAAGCACCTTAATCAGTTTAGTATGCTGAAAAAGCAGGACTCAGGGTTTTTTTTCTGGAATCACTGTAAAATTATCCAAAACATACTGGTAACTACAAACACAATGATCATGAATTGTTTTTTTTCTAGAAATGTCTGTGATTTCTTTGTGCAGAAGAAACCTTTGACCTGTATTAATAACTAACATTTACAAACCAGCTTTAAGCGCTTGAAGAAGCCTTCCAGTTTAAACACAAATACTCTCTTGCAACTACTAATCCTATGTATTTGAGCAATAGCCAGGGTAAAGGCTGATTTTTAGGGAGAGCTTTACCTAGTCTGGTTTTAGATGATCCACTTGCTGGTGAATTCCACTTAGTAAGAGGCAATGCTCAGATTCTCAGAGTTCCCAACAGCCTTTTTCCACTGTCTGTGGTCTGAGTCTGTGGCAACATGGGCATATGAGTAATTTGTTGTGCTGGAAACTTGCAGCAGAGGCTGAAGCTCACTAGGGAAAAAAACCAGATACTTTCTTATACTAATGGTTTGGTTTAAATTTCTATTTTTCAAGAATTGGTAATTCTCAAATCTGTGAAAAGTGCTTAGTTCGGCATTTTTACAAATAGTTGAAACCTGCATCTTTTTATTGGTCAGCTGTAGCCCAAAAGATTTTTTCTTTTTCCAGGTTGGAATTAACAAATATGGTACAAATAGGATTTAAAAGTTTTACCTCTTCTGATTTGCTTGCTAAAATTGATCTTTTTTTATGTTACATCTAAGTCTGCCTCATTTTGATTTTGTTAAATAATCTCTTTAAATACCAAAGAAGATAAAAATTAAGTTATGTAGGCATTCCACAATACTTTTTTTTTAATAGTAGGAATAAGTTAACTGGTACAGCAAAACTTGGGAAAAAAATCTGCCTCCAAATCCCAGCTTTCAGCTCCTACCCAAAAATAAATCAACAAACCCCTAAAGTTGTAGTTAAAGACCGCAGTAACAAAACACTTGGAAACAATCCCACATAATACTGTGAATATTTGGAAAATAATATAGTAACACCGTGAAAATGTGGAGAAATAATACAATAATACTGTGGGTATTTGGAAAATATCTCCCTCTTCTTTCTTCATACTTCTTGCTCCACATTTCTATTCTCCCTTTGTGATGAAGCTTACTGAAGAACCAGAGAAGAGCTGCTGTTGCCGGATGTTTTCTTGTAGGAAAGGAGTGTTGATGTAGGAAAGGAGGAAGATGTGAAACTTATCCTGAAGGTGTAAGTTTCAGCACTTAGTACTGTTAGTGCTTTATACTTCTAGTGCTTCATACTATTGCTGTAGAGCTTTTCAAATACTGCTACACAAATACAAAGCAACGTGACTTGTAAGGAAACACATGATTTGTGCATAAATTTTAAGGAGAAGAGAGAAAGAGATAACGTGCTGTGTTTTATAAATGCAGTGTACATGATAAGGAAACAGAAAAATGCCATGTTCTTTACAGAGAGGGTAATCAGACATTGGAATGGGCTGCCCAGAGAGGTGGTGGATTCTCCGTCCCTGGAGGTGTTTAAGAAGAGACTGGATGTGGCACTGAGTGCCATGATATAGTAACTGTGCTGGTAGTGGATCAAGGGCTGGACTCGACAATCTCAGAGGTCCTTTCCAACCCAGCTGATTTTATGATTCTATGTAAATAGCATAAGTAATCCCTTTTATTGTACATCGATACCAGTTTAGATTTTGTATTTATTTAGATCTATTATCCAGGAATAAATTTAGAAGTTTATTTTAAATAACTTGCTAAAATTATAGTTTTTAATAATCTTATGATAAATTGACACTTTTGAAAGTCTAAAAAAAGCAGTTTTCCTGCAAGATGAAAAAAAAGTGTAATAATATTTTTGTTGAAACTCACTTTTACACCAAATTTGTAGTAAGTCAGAATTTCAAAATTTCAGTAAATTGTAAAAGTTGTTAGTCGTGAGATTTGTTCGTTGTTTTGGTTGGTTGGTTTTGGTTCAGATTTAGGGATTTTTTTTTCCCCTATTTTTAATAGACAGTTGGATATTTTACTGGCAGCCTTTTTTGTATGTATTTTTATTTAATAGAACAGTGATTGCTGTGGTTAAGCAGTATATTTTAGTATATTTAGTATATTAGTATATTTAGATCTAAAGTGGATGCTAAAATCTGTTATTTGGGTCTGATAGGCAGGAAAAATAATAAACATATCCAGTCTAGCAGAGACAATCATGACCTATCTAGATATTCTGTGGAAGAAAATAAGACTGTTGAATGGAGAAGGTCTCAGGGCCAAGGTAATATGCAGGGGGAAGAGGGCACCTAAGCAAATGTTCTGTGCAGTGTTTTGTGCCATCTGAACCGCTGCTTTTGCAAAGGAAGTAGAACTAACACGTGACGGCAATCTTTGTGAAGGAATATCATTAGAGTTTGCAATCATGTAGCAGTAATCATCTAGTCGTGGAGGTACCAGACATGGTAAGAGATGAAAAGATAGATCCAAGTAGTAAACACAGTAAATGTCGTCTAGCTATCTTTGCACAGCAAGCTTCTTTTAATGTTCTGCTTATTGCATTCATGGCACTACCAGGAATCAAAAGCTAATCCAAGAAAAACTTACAGTGAGTGGTAGTTTTTGTTTGGTTTGGTTTGCCCTCCTTGCACTTTGAATTAGTCTGCCTTTACTATATTGTCAGGTAAATTAAAAGCCTTCACATTATTCTTTCGTTTTCTTACGGGACTTTTCATTTGTTCCCCAATCTCTTGTGCCAAGCTGTCTTTCTACTTGGTGATTCTGTCTTCATTAGGTTATTTGTTTTGTTTATACAAGCCAAAGGAGAGAAGGAAAAAGTAACTGAAATGTGTTTTCAAAAATACACGCTGTTTTTGAAATCTACTTGAAGCCTTTCAGGACTTTTTTCCTTTATTTTCTTGTTTGGGTTGGATCTATTATATAATAGTGGGATTGGAAGCCTGAAGATTCCTCTTTAGAAAAGGACAATTATTAACCCTATTAGAAAGCTCTAAAACTATGTAAATTCCCACACTTGGGGTTTGTATGTGGTTTCCACTGATCATTTTTTTCACTTTCTATATAGATGTGAAAGACGTTAGGAAGGCAAAACACTTTCCAAGCTATTTCATTGATTTTAAAATGAAATACTGCTATTTTCTGGTCATAGATATAGGAGTTCATTTTTCCAGATGTACTTTAAAAACATAGCTGTGCATATAAAGGTTTTCTTGGTTAGAAACACTGAGTATTTTAATTTTCCAAACAGGTGTCTCAATGCATGTACCTACTGTAAAACTAAGCATGCCAGAGGAGATCTAGCAAGTTATTCAATTGAAGAACTAGTGGACAGAGCCAAACAGTCTTTTCAAGGTAAGGAGTTTTATCCCTACAATAAAAGTCA